>NC_142948.1:28669470-28681970 GCF_046866305.1 Octopus bimaculoides | reverse complement strand
GTCGCTAAGCATTGTGCCGGCCGTGCTAACGATTCTTATTTCTTTATTGCCCACAAGGGGTTACACACAGAGGGACAAACAGGGACAGACAAACGGATTAAGTCGATTACATCGACCCCAGTACTCAACTGATACTTAATTTATCAACCCCGAAAGGATGAAAGGCAAAGTCGACCTCGGCGGAATTTGAACTCAGAATTTAGCGATGGCCGAAATACCGCTAAGCATTCCGTCCAGCGTGCTAACGATTCTGCTAGCTCGCCGCCTTCCTGTTTATCAATACCAAAAACATGAGGTTATTTGATACAACACTAAGAATTCTGAAATGGAAGTTAAAGAACAGGGTTTAGTGAATACTATCTACAGTTCATAAAGGCAATGGGAAAATACTCTGAGAGAAACTTTCTAACCTAATCGTAATTTTTCCTGGGATGGGGTATGCCTTTGGTCCACCCATTCCATCTCTCTAAAGGCATTTTCTCTTTCTTACTGATCTAGCGGGGCAGAAACAACTAAGATTGTGTTCGTCTCAACACTCGATTTCACATCAGAATTCAGGAATCTTACGAAACAAATACATATTAAGATTAGTTATAATTGTAATACAAATCTTCATCGCAAACATGAACCGTTTTCAATGAGAGCAACGAGTACAGAAAGAGCGGTTGTTGTATTCAATGGGAGTTGTTTTACTACTACTACTACTACTACTACTACTACGAATAATAATAATAATAATAATAATAATAATAGCACAAAGAATATTAATATGATATGGAGGAGAAGCAAGTACTAAATCGTCAACAATAAAAGAAAAAAAAATTACACTATTAATAATAGTAAAATAAACTGATCCTAATATTCAGAGAAACAACAGCTAAACCTAACAATGAATTTTGCCCCAAGGAAAAAAAAATAGCCATTAAAAAGGAACTTATAATAAATCATTTAATAATCTAAGCACGAACATTATATAAAAAATGAGAATAGAAGATAACCCAGAGAGACACGAAGTAATGCTATCATTACCTCCCCCTCTTCTTCTTCTTCTTCTTCTTCGTATTATTATTATTATTATTATTATTATTAACCCCGCCTCAGCGAAGGCGGAGGTATTGTTTTCAGTCGTATTTGTTTGTTTGTCCGTGGATAACATATCTCAAGAACCGCTGGATGGATTCGGATGAAACATTCAGGAATGTTTTGACCTCGTTCGTGACTGGCACCCGAACTGATTAGATTCTGGGATCGATCCCGTAGCCCGACAAGGATTCTGGATTATTTTTCCTGTTTTTTACTTAATTTTTGAGAGCGGTCGGGTTCATTTTTAGTATTCTCGTTTGTGAGAGCAGTCGAGTCTGTTTCAGATGTTCTCATTTTAAAAATCATCTCTAGCTAATCGTTGAGAGAACCTTATTCCCCCGACCTTGTTAAGACTACCATTTGTTTCGTAGTTTACAGGATCATTTGGAGAACATAACTTTCGCAAGCCAGGAGGAGGTCGAAACTGACATTTCAGAGTTCTTCGCTTTGAAACCAAAAGAGTTTTACATTGATGGGATTAAAAAGCTTAATAAAAAGCTTATTAAATTTTCAATTAAATATAACATTTGATCACTTGATTTCTTTATTCAAAATTCGGACAGAACTTATGGGATGACCTGATATATATATAGTAGTAGTAGTAGTAATAGGAGGAGGAGGAGGAGGAGGAGGAGGAGGAATTGGCTGCGTCTCGTGTTTCTGAGCTTGCAATCCAGTTCATTTTTTCCTGGGTGTTTGAACCGCAGATGGCTCCGCAATCCAAGGGTTGCATGAAACATACGGGGACATTGTGGACAAGGGATAAAAGCGGCTGGTTTGGGAAGGAGAAGGCGCTGCTTTCCACCCGTCTCTTGAGTTCAGCTCTTGAGTTCACCTCTTGCGACTCGGGCTTTCTCGAAGTCTGCTGAACCCGTTTTCACGGTGTCTCCAGAGGGGTCTGTTTGCCGAGATATCTACCCAGTGTGCGAGGTCCATGTTGGTGCTTTTCAAGGTTGATTTGAGTATATATATATATATATATATATATATATATATATATATATATATATATATATATACTAGCTGCATATATACTTCGCTACGATAGTCGAAATTTATCAAATACTGGCCATTGGCTTAAAAATGGATTCTCAACTGCCTTCATGGCGATGATTCTTTTCAAAGGTTTCAATCATTTAATTTTACTGGAGTTTCCTCCCTTTCATATTGTTTTTAGATTTTTCAGCACCCTTGCATGCAAGTATTCTCTACAGACGGCACGTATAATCTCAATTAATCGAAGTTCTTTTCACACAGTATTATATATGTGAGATCCTACCATATGTGTATTTAATATGCAGACAACCCGCCATACGTGCATTAGTATCCTGGGGTATTTCTCGTCAGCCATTGTGTTGATACAACTATGTTTTTCTTTTTAAAATATCCTTACTTTTTTTTTTGAGAGCGGAACAATCGGGAATGTATGCACGGAAAAAAAAGAAACAAAGATAATTATAAACATAAAAAATAAACAAATAAATAAATAAATAAATAAGAATGAAAAAAAGGGTAGTAAAGTAAAATAAGAAATTAAATGAGAAAAGAAACTAAAAAGAAGAAAGAAAAACAGATAAAGAGAAGTAAGAAATAAAAACAAGCTGCGAAAAATTATATTAAATTCATTGGAAACTGACTGGGTTGTGTTGCATGACGGGAAAATTAATCAGAGCCGAATAAAATTGCCTTTACAAGGCGTTTAGCTTTCATAGTGTAATGATTGTAGTTGAATGGTGAAGACTGCACAGGGAGAAATGTGAAAAATTAATTAAAATCGGACAAACTTGCCAGTTGTAAACAGCTTCAGCTAGAAGCGCCACCTTCTTCCTTCATACTTCTACCTCGCATTCGCCGTTTTCTTCTTCTTCATTATAATCATTATCATTTTCTTTTTCTTCTTCTCCTCCTCCATCTTCATTTTCTATTTCTCCTTCTCCTCCTCCGTGGTCTTCGTTTTCTTTTTCTTCTTATTCGTTTTCTTCTTATTCGTCTTTTTCTTCATCTTCTTCTCCACCACCATCATCATCATCTTTTTCTCCTCCTCCTCTTCCGTCATCGTCGTCTTCTCCTCCTCCTCGTCATCAACATCATCACCTACACTTCCTCCTCCCTTTCTTCTACTTCCTCTTCATCATCTTCATCTTCTTTTTCTTCTTCCAAAGTGGTATAATAGCACGCCAGACAAAATGCATAGCAGTATTTTTTTTTCCGTCTTTATGTCCCGAGTTCAAATTCCACCAAGGTCTACTCTACATTCTCATTCTTGCCGAATCGATAAAATACGCTCAGTTGAGCACAGATGTCAATGTGATCTTCCAGAACCCGTCAAAATTTTAGGTCCTGTGCTTATATTAGAAAGAATTCTTACTACTATTCACATCTGGATTGTCGTCAGGTCCTCACTGCCCTCAACCAGATGGACAATATGGGCGGTGGAAGTTCTACCGTAGCAATCTATTGAAATCTAGTTGTGGGCAAGTACGATGACGCTCTCGGGGAAACTCTAGATTTCCATGAGGATAAACTAGCTGCTATATTTCGGATGAGTTTAGGACCCGATACTACCATGGATAGTTTCCCTAAATCTCTGACTTGGTATTTAATTTATCGACCCAGAAAGGATGAAAAGTAAAGTCGGCCTCGGCAGAATTTGAACTCAGAACGCAGTGATAGACGAAATACCACTAAGCATTTCGTCCAGCGTCCTAATGATTCTTATTCCTTTATTGCCCACAAGGGGCTAAACATAGAGGAGACAAACAGGGACAGACAAACGGATTAAGTCGATTACATTGACCCCAGTGCGTAACTGGTACTTAATTTATTGACCCCGAAAGGATGAAAGGCAAAGTCGATCTCGGCGGGATTTGATCTCAGAACGCAGTGACAGACGAAATATCCCTAAGCATTTCGTCCAGCGTGCTAACGATTCTGCCAGCTTGCTGCCTTATAAAACTAGCGGCTCTACCAACTCGTTACCTTATACGGGTGATAAACAACATGAAAATCCGACTGCATTTAAGGCGTAAAGTTAAGTGGCTTGCCTTGTGAACATCTTGCTTCGAGTTCGGTCCCACCACACGGCAACTTTGGTAAGTACGTCCTGCCGTACTCTTCTGTTAAGTAATGAATTGTTCCACTTTAAAACTCCTATGGCATATGTCACTACATCATAAATCCGTAATATTATATTACCTTAATACAGGGGTCGGCGAGCCGGAGTAAATTACCCCAAATGGGGTAAAAATGAAATTCTTGTGGCTAATGAGGACTCATTAGACATAAGCAAAATTATATGAAAAACATGTTTCTGGTTACGAGAGAATTTTTTTTTCTAGCAACACTGCATCTGTCCAATGTAATGGACACGTAAATAGATTCATAAAAATAGATTCAATAAAATAGATTCAATTAACCTTTTGAATTCAAACAATCTATGATTTTCTTCCTTTCAAATGAAGTGGATAGTGTCGGGGTAAATAAATATATTTTGGGGTAATTGGTTACAAAAGTTCCCCGACCCCTACTTTAATGAACTTTTGGTAATATGTTCTTAGTGTCGTTATATTATACATTGTATATAATACTTTCTATTGTCAGTACAAGGCTTGAATTTTGTGGGAGAGAACTAGTCAATTAGATTGACCCCAGTATTCAACTGGTACTAATTTTAGCGACCCCGCGATTTTGCCTTGTTCCCGCGCCGGGAAAAATGCTTAATGGCGTTTCGTCCGTACATGCGTTCTGGTTTCAAATGCTGCCGAGGTCGATTTTGCATTTCGTCTTTTTGAGATCGATAAAATAAGTACTATTTGCCAATGAAACAAAGTGCTTTACATGATCGATCGTTCTCTGAAAGAATAGTAGCTAAATGCCAATCACACTATAAAAGGCGGCATATGGGTCGATAAGGTAGCTGAAGACACATGAAAAAAAATTAGACTACTATAGGCGCAGGAGTGGCTGTGTGGTAAGTAGCTTGCTTCCCAACCACATGGTTTCGGGTTCAGTCCCATTGCGTGGCACCTTGGGCAAGTGTCTTCTACAATAGCCTCGGGCTGACCAAAGCCTTGTGAGTAAATTTGGTAGACCGAAACTGAAAAGAAGCCCGTCGTATATATGTATATATATATATGTATGTAAGTGTGTGTGTGTCTGTATATGTCCCCCCAGCATCGCTTGACAACCGATGCTGGTGTGTTTACGTCCCCGTAACCTAGCAGTCAGTTCGGCAAAAGAGACCGATAGAATAGGTACTAGGCTTGCAAAGAATAAGTCCTGGGGTCGATTTGCTCGACTAAAGGCGGTGCTCCAGCATGGCCACAGTCAAATGACTGAAACAAGTAAAATAGTAAAAGAGCATGGGTTTGCACTGTGACTCTGCAGCGACACATAAATGTTTTTGAAACTGAAATGGCAATAAAAATATAGCGATATGAATCAACAACTACCCGAAATCCAAAATTACGTGATAAAGTTAGTTCAGTGATATCTGGGGTAGGTTTACTATATTGCGTATATCATGATACTTCAGAAATGGAATCAGAAAAACTCTTTTACGAAGACATCTGGATTTTAATTTAAAAATTGTACCAAGTATTGAAACAAGCGTGCTCTGTTGATAATTTTAAACCGCGCAATGATACTTATCACATTCACATTAATAGTAGGTGTGATCAGACATATCAATTTACAATCAAGCATGTGGGGATACACTCACACACACACACGTGTGTAAACATGTAATATATGAAATCTGAGTTTATGCTTATGTGCTTGAGCGTGTGTTTTTGATATAAACTATTTGTCATACAGAAGCATTGTAGAAACAAAAACACGACGACATATAACTACGTATCTATTTATCCCGCTTGCTCGATATAAACACACACGTACGCATATGTGAGCGTCTGTATGCTTATGATGTGTGCGTGTATGTGATTATAACTATTTATATGTATAAGTAATCGCGTTTCTGTAATCTAATAAGTAGAATTCGTGAAAGATATCAGGGCAAGATATCATAACCTAGATATTTAAACAAAGTACTTGTCCGCCGTAAGGCGATTTACTTGTCGATAACACTGTCAAACTTCTCTATCGTGATAAATAAACACCTTTAATCTCTCATAGGTGCATACATACAGGCATACATACATAAATATACAAATACATAATGTGTAAACATATATATATATATATGTATGTATATCTATGTATATGTATATATATTTATGTATGTATATACATAAATATCTATCTGTCTATATATATACACACACACACACACACACACACACACACAGACACACACACACATATATATATATATATATATATATATATACACTCACACAAAAAAACACACATGCATGCATACAGAAATGTGCATATTTAGAAAGACACCGCACCACAACGACGACGACGGCAGCGAGCTTCACCACGACGACCACCACCACCACCACCACCACCACCACCACCAACTCCAACACCACCAAGAAGAAGAAAAAATAAGAAGAAGAAGAAGAAGAAGAACAACAACAACAACACCTATCTTGATAATTCATTCTCACATTTATCTCATTTTATTTCATTATTCATCTTCTTAAACTATTGTCGTATCTTCACTTGATTTCATTTGCTCCTAGTTTCCCAGTTTTTGTCTTCTCCCACCCAACATTCACAACTCGTTTACCTCCATTTTCATTTTTTTTTTTGTTGTATCTCTAAGCAGCACAAGTTAAAATTTTGTTGTGCTAACTTTCATTGTTTCTATCATTATTGTAATTGAGGATGATATCGCTCTTGTTACGTGGTTCTTCTTGTCGTTGGCTTTATTTAAATGTGGTTGTTGTTGCCAGTGATGGCACTTTATCATGCTTTTGTTGTTGTTTAACAATAATTGAGCTTCATACTAATGTCCTCGCTTCGGCTACTCGACTCCTCTACCACGGCTAGACTATCTCTATTTATATGTCTTGGGCGATCCTACTTCTTCGCTTGGGGACGTCGACACAACACATACATACATCTTTATTCGTCTCTGTTGTTCAAATAAATGCCACAGGTCACACTCACACATTTCTCTCTGCCCATTTTTGCCGAATTTATGCAAATTACGTGGGCAATGAAAGTGTTATGGTCTTTGACTGCTGAAAATTGGGTAAAATAATTGTCGGACTTATGATTCCTGTGGCGTTAGAAGTACATGTCTACTACAGTACTCCTATCTCGAAGCAGTAAATCATTTCAATGGCTTAACGTCATGTCAAATGAATCCATACGATTGCTTTTCCTTCTCGTCTGCTTCTGGCTTCATTACCGGTTGCTAATTGTGACAGTCTCTAGAAGCAAACATTTTAATTTAGAAAGAACTTGTGTCCTATGATATTTTCCTACGTTATATATAAATATGTGTGTGCGTGCGTACTCGTGTGTTATGTATGTATGCATGTATGTATGTATGCATGTATGTATGTATGCATGTATGTATGTATGTATACTTGCAGATTTGTATGTTTTCTCATTCATATAGTTGCATATCTAGACGTGCTCATATATACTTAAATTATAAACGTCTGCGAAGTTTTACAGATTTTTACTGTTCCAGTGATAGATTGGATCTATAGTTTTCGAATCAGCTTTCTCCTTTTTTGGTTTTAAGAAACCTAATTTCATAAGATTGGTATTTAGGCAACGTGTTACATATCCCAGTGCCCCAATAATTACAGGTATAAACCTGAACTTGCAATCTAAACAGAGAAACTGCAGATTTCTCAACAGTTCAGCGTACGTAATCTCTTTTTCACTGATCTTCAACTTTATGTTAACATCCGCTGAGCATCTGTGCATATTCTCTCTTCTCCATTCCAAATTATTTCATCATTATATCTATTCGAATCATCATATCATAATGTATGTATGTATTATGTATATCTGTATGTATGCATTATGTCTGTACATAGGTGTATGTACGCAGGCTCGTTATGTGGGGAAACGTGACTGTGTGACTAGCATCAGTTATTGAATAGGAGAATAACATATTAGAGATGAATATTGTACTCATTTATTTGTGACGAACAGAAACTAACGTTTTGGGTCTTGGTATTCATCTGTGAATGAGGCAAAAGAAAAATAGAATGATGTCGTTTGGACTAGAAATAAACTTTTAAAATAAATATACATGTATTAAAGGATGGGGCTTGTGGCACGCCAATTAAAAAAAAAACATTAAAAGACAGTTTAAAATTGAAGGAAATGAGTCTTGGATTAAAAAGGGTATACATACGAAAGATGGCGGGGACACACACACATAAGTGGTTGACATTTATGTATATATATATATATATATATATATATATATATATATATATATATATACTCTTACTTGTTTCAGTCATTTGACTGAGGTCATGCTGGAGCACCGTCCTGTAGTCGAGCAGATCGACCCCAGGACTTATTCTTTGTAAGCCTAGTACTTATTTTTATCGGTCTCTTTTGCCGACTGGAAGAAGGAGGAGGAGGAGGAGATGGAGGAGATGGAGGAGGAGATTAAGGAGGAGGAAGAGGAAGGGGAGGGGAAGAACAGGAGGAAGAAGAGGATGGAGAAGAAAAACGACAAAGAAGGACAAGAAAAAGAAGAAGGAGGAGAAGGAGAGATGACGAAGAAGAAGAAGAAGAAGAAGAAGAAGAAATTAAAAGCTCAGTGCCCACTTGACTTCATACTTTAAAAAAAGGGAAAAGGCGAAGGAATGAAGTAAACCTGATTCTGGTGATAATAATATCCTGATTCCGAAGATAAAGTTTCAATTTATTTCGAAAACAAGGAAGAGATTAGGAAAAAGAAAAGTGTGTTGAGAGGAAGATTGTTATCATTTTACTGGCAACTATCTTAACTGATGACAGTTTGTCATCATATCTTGAACATTCACAGAATTATATTCTAAATTTGTTATTGAGTGAAAAAAAATTCCCTTAAGAAATAAAAAGGCACTGCAGTGAAAGAAATGTCTAAGAACTCTGCTAAAAACTCAAAGAGTACTTATTTTTTATGCGATGTTTGTGTTGTTATTACCCATAAATCGACACTATTTGAAGCGGTTCATTATTACAAACAGTTCCATTAGTGAGCATTAGATTTATGCTTTTAATTCAGTCATACATAATGTGTTTCAGAAATTATTATGCAGATTTTATCGTTATTTTTCTTTTTTGTTCCTTTATGAGACAGAACGGTGTGATTCCAGTGAGATTTGGTTGATATTGCTAAGAGTTCTAGTGGCCATGTAGACGCAGGTTCGTAGTTCTGTACATCATTCAGTTTTGTTTAGGCTTTCAATTGAAACTTCATGATTCCTATCCAGTAACAAGGAGTGACCTTGCTGACCCGATGGTGTTTGCCAAGTTTACATTGAACATGTTTACATTCAACATGTGAGACGTATTCATCGTCTGTAAACTAAATACAGATGTTTTTAACAGATATACAAGACTTTTGCCCTCTACTCTTTTACTCGCCACCGCATTGATACAATATCAATGTGTGTCTAAGATACTATTCCATTTCCCCATGAACAGTTTCAAAAATCTCTCTTGACAATTACTTATGTCTGTCCGTGGGGCCACAGTCACGATCTAAATGGCGTCATACGTCAATGCTGAACCCACCAAATTGATTACTAGCTTCCATAGCTGAGCGCCTATACAGACGTTCTATCAACCAGAATTATCAGGATTTAGTAGATAACATAATTTGGAGTAAAGCATATATAAAAAGACGGTTGCTCATAATTAGAATGCCGTTTTCCGTAGCTCCACACGAACAGAACTGAACTGCGATTAACGAAATCCACAAACGTTATTGCTAATCAGGTTTAGACACGAATTTTTAAAAAAGGCGCAGGAGTGGCTGTGGGGTAAGCAGCTTGTATGGTTCCGGGTTCAGTCCCGCTGCGTGGCACGTTGGGCAAGTGTCTTCTACTATTGCCTCGGGCTGTTCAAAGCCTTGTGAGTAGATTTGGTAGACGGAAACTGTAAGAAGCTCATCGTGCATATATACATATATATATATACATATATATATATATATATATACATATATATATATATACATATACATATATACACACATATATATATATACATATATGTGTGTGTGTGTGTGTTTGTGTGCCTATAAAGTAAGCTTTCGCTAACAAAGACAAATCCACAGATTTCAATAATTCACCCAATAAAAAAAAACGCCTAATATATATATATATATATATATATATATATATATTATTTCTGTAGATGAAAATAGTGGTAAAGTTAGTAACTAACTAACTCTTTCAAAGACTGTACTTAATATGAAAATATTTTGCATTAAAGTTAGCTTTCAAAATGGACGAAAATTTTAATTTAAAACGTTACCATTTGCCGGTCAGTAAAACGAAGCGAAACGAACTAGTGGCAATAAAAATGTGTAACAATTGTACATGTGAGGTTTTGATTAATTATATTTAGCATAGCGCGACAAGCATCAAATAATGAATCTAATTTATACTGATAACGATTGACATCATATATATACATATATGTATATATTGTTATATACACATCTCTCTCTCTCTCTCTCTCTCTCTCTCTCTCTCTCTCTCTCTCTCTCTCTCTCTCTCTCTCTCTCTCTCTCTCTCTCTCTCTCTCTCTCTCTCTCTCTCTCTCTCTCTCTCTCTCTCTCTCTCTCTCTATATATATATATATATATATGTATATATATATATATATATTAATTTCGCTAGCTACACATTAATCTCTATTGTAGCTGTTGTATACTATTCAAGTTGCTGAGTTATTGGAGCAGATGTGGACGAGACGTGCAATGTCCTGGTAAAGTGGGTTTCTTATCTTATCTTCTAGATAACATAACAACCTCACTACTCAAATTTATTCATTTGATTTTTCCTAGAAATATTGACAGATATTGAAAAATATATTGCTGTAATTCATCAAATATTTCGTTGTCCCGGCAGACGACTGATAACTGTGAGACGCCGAGAAACAACGCAAGGAATTGTGCTGAAGTAGCTATTTCACTTCACGTGGTTAGCGTCTACAGACAGATATCCAATCAAAATAAAAAGGGGTCCGGTTTAGGAGTGCAAGGTCCCGGAGATTTCCCCAATATGCATTGGAAAAGAACCCTATTGAAGAGCAACCTGAACTGTGTTAGATTGCGAGTATGCACCATTGGGTGCATACTCACAATCTGAAAGAAGCCCGTCGTATATATGTATATGTATGTATATATGTGTGTGTGTTTGTGTTTCTATGTTTGTCCCCCTCCCCCCAATATCGCTTGACAACCGATGCAGGTGTGTTTACATCCCCGTAACTTAGCGGTTCGGCAAAAGATCTCGATAGAATACGTACTAGACTTACAAGTCCTGGGGTCGATTTGCTCGACTAAAGGCGATGCTCCAGTACGGCCGCAGTCAAATGACTGAAACAAGTAAAAGAGTGTAATGAGTATTCTAATCTGACCTTCGGTTTTAAGAAAATATTCCAAGATTTTCTGGAAGATTTAACAGGATGATCGTCTAAGAGGAAGTTTTATTGTACTTCTTCACTCTGGCAATATACATACTAGAATGTACCATGTATCAGGTTGAGTATTCCAATTTATTAGGTGATCTGGCTAGGAGATCAGTTATTTCTGTTCTGTCAACTTCTCTACACTTTGTTCCGATCAAATACTCTGAACTCAAGATAGTTCTGTAGAACTCCACTTAAGGTACTTGCGTGAGAGATGTTTAGGTCTATAAAAACAAGTCGAGCTCGACAACATCAGAACTTAGAACGCAAAGATCCGGAAATAACACTGCAAATCATCCAATCTGATGCTCTTCTAATAGCGTTAGTCATCACCCTTGACTGGTGAATTATTTGTCGCTCCCGGAAGGATAACATGTAAGTTGATCATGGCGGTATTTGGATTGAAAACACAGGGAGACAGAATGGATATCACAAGGCAGTTCGTCTGATGCTGTTATACTTTTATCAATTCGTCTCTTTGGAAAACAAAAGAAAAAAATCCCCGTCCTCAAATTGACATGCAAATTATTCTGCCAAATTTGCACTAGTTACGGTTTTCATCACCAAGTTTTTTCGCAGAAGTTTCAAGTCTCAAGGTAATTCAAGTCGAAGCCATATTGTCAATTGAAATCGAATTACAGCATTGAACTTCTATTGGAGTAGCGTGGGGGCCGGGTCGGGCGGGGGGAAACTACAGCAAAAACAAGACTAACAACAACTTGACCTGATTTATCCTAGATTCGTGACAGGGAGACCAAAATCTTCCATCGTGTCCCTTGCAACTCAATGCTTTATGAGACTCTACACATAATAAATTATTTCTCTTATTTACATGTCAACAAATA
>NC_142948.1:28659470-28664470 GCF_046866305.1 Octopus bimaculoides | reverse complement strand
GGATCTCAACGTTTTCTGCGATTTTACGCTAAGTTCACCTTTAAATTGACCTACATACGACCTCTTTGAAATTCGGACAGTTACAAGGCTTCTTTTGTACGTGGCATGATTAAACAGTCACACAAACACACGAACATACACATAGATACATATATATACATACATACATATATATATATATGTCTGTATGTGTGTGTGCCTGTGTGTGTTTGTGTGTGGAAGAGCGTAGGCTCGAAACGTTAAAGACATTTTCACTTCCCGAGCGTTAAACTAATACATCTGTTTGTTGTCTACACCACTTGTCTTTGTCTTTATCACCTGTCTTCGTGCAAATATATGCACACACATACATAGCGACATTGTACATACATACACACACACACACACACACACATATATATACATACAAGTCTGCTTATCCATGAATATATGTGCACATACACAAATGTTTACATAAATCGATTCTTCCCTCATTAAGTACTTGCGTATACTAACATCAACACGTATGTGTGTGTGTGGAGATAGAGAGATAGAGAGAGAAAGAGAGAGAGAGAAATAAAGAGAGAGAGAAAGAGATAAAGAGAGAGGGAACGACATGTATATATATTGATAAATAGATACATACAAACTGAAATTGCAAAATAATTAAATATTTTATAATTGAAGAAGCGATAACATTTTGCTCGTTTTCATTTTGAGATATTCTTATGCGACCAACGTCACTCGTGTCGCTGATAACGACGACGACGACGACGATTTTGATATAACTGTACTGCTAGTGGCAGTATTTGTGGTGGTGGTGGCGGTGGCGGTGGTGGTGGTGGTGATGATGATGGTGGTTGTGGTGGTTGTGGTGGTAGAGTTGGTGATGGTGGTGATAATGATGATGGTGGTTGTGGTGGTGGTGGTTGTGGTGGTGGTGGTTGTGGTGGTGGTGGTTGTGGTGGTGGTGGTTGTGGTGGTTGTGGTGGTGAACTGGTGGTGGTGATGATGATGATGGTGGTTGTGGTGGAGGTGGTGGGGGTGATGGTGGTTGTGGGGGTGGGGTGATGGTGGTGGGGGTGATGGCGTGGAGGTAGTGGTGGTGGTGGTGAGGGTGATGGTGATGATGATAATGGTGGTGATAATGATGATGGCGGTTGTGGTGGAGGTGGTGGTTGTGGTGATGGTGGTGGTGGTGATGATGGTGGTGGTGGTGATGATGATGGCGGTTGTGGTGATAATGATGATGGTGGTTGTGGGGATGGGGGTGATGGTGGTGGAGGTAGTGGTGGTGGTGGTGTGATGGTGATATTGATGGCGGTGTTTATGATGATGAGGATGACGATAATGGTGGTGGTGCTGATGGTGGTGGTGGTTGTGGTGACGATGATGATGATGATGGTGATGGTGGTGGTGCTGATGGTTGTGGTGAAGGCAGTGGTGGTGGTGGTGATGATGATGAACATGATTACAATGGTAGTGATGGTGATTATTGTGATGATGATGATGATGATGGTGTTAGTGATGATGATGGTCGTGATGACGATATTGGTGTTGAGACATCAGCGTGTTCTTACTCCTGTTCGTTGATGTTGTTCGTTTCGCTGTTATTGTTACATCACTTCACCCTTTAACCTGCGAGAAATAAAACTACTACAAATGCGAAGCCACTGTTACAACAACAACAACAACAGCATCAGCAGTAGTAGTCGCAGTAGCAGCAGTCTGTATCATAACAACAACAACAACAACAGCAACAAAAACAGCACCTTTTACACCAAATACACTAAACAGTAACAACAACAAGAACAAATAAACGATGAACTAAGTAGTAAAGAAAGCAGGAAATTACCAGAAGCCTAACCAAATAAACCAATCCGAAGAGGACTAACAACAATTACAACAACATCTACGGCAACAACAATAGAAACACACACACACACACACACACACACACACACACATATATATATATATATATATAACAGCAACAAAAACTCGCCAACACTCTCGACAAAAGCAACAATCATTGAAACATCAACAACACTAACATGACGAAGAAAAAGAAATAATTATATTTAAAAAAAAAATTATCAAAAAAACTCCCAATAAAATATCCATCATAATGAACAAAAGAAAAAAATATTACATTATTATTATTATTATTATTATATTATTATTTTTTGTTTTTTCAAAATATGTCCATATGAGTTGTTAAGTTAAAATTGACAGTAATTAAATGAAAACTATAATATATATCAACTTCTGGCGTACTAGAAAATAGCTTCATTTGCTTACAAATTCTATAGATTTTTATTATTTTCCACTTTATATGATGCTGCTGTTGTTGTTGTTAGCGTTGGTATTGGGGTTCGCCATGGTGCTTCATCTCGATTTGGTTCTCTTGTTATGTTACGTATATAGCTTTTATTTTTTTTCTTCATTACATTATGGTCCTCTTTTTGTTTATTTAAATAACATTTATTCTATCTTATTATAATTATTATTATTTTGATTATTATTATCATTATTATTATTATTTTGATTATTATCATCATTATTATTATTATTATTATCATTAATATTATTATTTTTTATTATTATTATTATTTTGATTATTATTATTATTATTATTATTATTTTGATTATTATTATCATTATTATTATTTTGATTATTATTATCATTATGGTTATTATTTTGATTATTAATATTATTATTAATATTATTAATATTATTTTGATTATTATTATCATTATGGTTATTATTTTGATTATTATTATTATTATTTTGATTATTATTATCATTATGGTTATTATTTTGATTATTATTATTATTAATATTATTATTATTTTGATTATTATTATCATTATTATCATTATCATTATTATTTTGATTATTATTATCATTATTATTTTGATTATTATTATTATTTTGATTATTATTATTATTATTATTGTTATTATTTTGCTTTTAGCATTTGGTTTTACTTTTTAATTATCGTCGTATTCATAATGTTT
This sequence comes from Octopus bimaculoides, assembly GCF_046866305.1. NCBI lineage: Eukaryota > Metazoa > Mollusca > Cephalopoda > Octopoda > Octopodidae > Octopus > Octopus bimaculoides. Next base: position 28,661,470 of record NC_142948.1, on the reverse strand, counting down.
CCGCTTTTCAAAATATTTGACTAGTCCTGTCGTTTTACTTTGTGACATGCAATTGAACCGACATGCAATTGTTTTCCCTGTTTGTGTTGATGGTGTGTACCTGTGTGCGTGTGTGTGTGTGTGTGTGAAGGTGCGTGTGTACGCGAAATGTCTGACTATGTGAGACGAACACATTACGTTCGAGTGTGTGAGAGCCTGTGTGTGCGTATGCGTAGACGCACACGATCACATATGTATAATTGTATGTTTATATACGTACATGCATGCAACTGTGTGTGTGTGTGTGTGTGTGTGTGTGTGTGTGTGTGTGTGTGTGTGTGTGTGTGTGTGTGTGTGTGTGTTATTTAACGACTCTGAAATTAATTCGCTCCCTAACGGCAGATTGGTGAAGCAGTTTGAGTTGATAGAATACAAAAATGAAACTGGAAAAATTCATTAATAAAATAAAATATGGACAAGCAGTTTTTAAAAATCAATTTGAATAACTGTATTTCCATGGATGCCAAAAGAAAACATAATTAATAAGGTTTACAAACTGAGCACCGTAGTGTATGCAGTAGCACTGCAGCATTGCAAATCAGAGCGCTAGTTTCGAATCCCGTTCAATCAATTTGGGTTTACTTTTAACACACTGGATATGTGGATAGGCATGTGCGGAGTTTCGGATCCTGCCTCTCGCTCTTTTCTTCAACAGGTTTAGCGTGATTGGATCTGTTTTGATTTCAAGGTGTTTAACATTCTTTAGCCATCGTGATAACTACATGGTGCTTGCGTTACTCTGATCGGTTACTAGCATCCCAGAGTGATATAGAATCCTACATTCTATTGTCGAGGCATTTAACAAACGTATTTTTAAAGCAAGTTTCTTCAAACTTTATATTCTACGTTCAAATTCTGTCAAGCTTGACTTTTCCTTTGCGGATTTTAATAAAAAGGTTAATGGCGTGGCTGTGTGGTAAGGAGCTTGCTTCCCAACCACATGGTTCCGGGTTCAGTCTCACTGTTTGGCACATATGAATCAACAGCTCCTGAAATCCACGCAGACTCATCATTTTTAAATTGCTCATTCTCAGAGTCGAAAACAAGAAGCACGATTATTGTAGTGTTATTCTTTTACAGCTTTCATTAATCAGATAACTGTCGTCATGCTGGATCAAGACTTCAAGTGTTTTGTAGATTATATAGATATACAACAACTTTGTCTTGTATTCAATTTAACCCACCGTATAAGGTATGAAGAAAAAGCTGATATGTGTATAAATGGACGTTACTACGAACTAGATACGGCTGTGCGTTGCACAGACTATTTTTTAATCATTAGACTAAAATAAAGAACATGATAATAGTAGCTGTATAACGATGTCTGACTCTCTTGACAGGTCTCTATTGATCCAAACAATGTCCTTTGAAAATCAGATTTACTACCGCTACTCTCGCCAATATATTGCGCGATATAGAGCATGTTGTACTTAGGTCTTTGGGGATTGTGCATGTCGGCACTTTTCGGATTCTGATGACAAGCACCAACGTCTTCACAAATACTTTGTCTAACTCTGTATTCAGAGTTTTGGGTCGAAATTGATCTATAAATTTCCGTTGTTTGCGTTTGTTTTTGCCTGTGCCATCACATCACGGCTCTCAGAAATGGGAATTCTCCCGTTTTGGAACAAGTTACATTAGACTGCCACAAAGAGGTTGCTAAATAAATCTACCATGCAAAGTATAAAGTTTTGAACGTTAGATAGTCTAGACATGGTAATCTATCTCTTGAACATTCAGTTATTGCTGCCGTTATTAGCGTTTCGCACTAAATTATATCACATCCCAAGCCGTGAGTCGAGAGTTGGCCATCGAATTAAATATTGAATTTCGTTTGTTTCTGGTTAGTCATATACGCAGAAGAGTGGAGCAGAAGAGCACCACTGAAATGCGTCAAACATCTGCATATAATCATGGTCAACCAAAAGCTTACTACGTTGCGCTTACACATAGAATAGGCC
>NC_142948.1:28636970-28656970 GCF_046866305.1 Octopus bimaculoides | reverse complement strand
GCACCAACACGGCTACAGCTACAACAACAGCAACAAAACCAGCAGCCACAACAACACCAGTAGCAACAACAACAGCAACAACAGCAGCAGCAACACCAACACCAACTACTATTATTATTATTATTATTATTATCATTATCATTATTATTATTATTTATTCATTCGGTGTTCTGTCTCACTCGAAATAGCAGCACTCCTGACATTGCTGCCAATACTATACATTACTAATATTAATCCTTTCTACTCTAGGCACGAGGCCTGAAATTTTAGGGGAGGGGGTCAATCGATTAGATCGCTCTCAGTATGTAACTGGTGCTGAATTTATCGAACCCCGAAAAGATGAAAAGCAAAGTCAACCTCGGCGGAATTTGAACTCAGAATGTAGCGGCAGGCGAAATACCGCTAAGTATTTCTTATTTCTTTATTGCCCACAAGGGGCTAAACATAGAGGGGACAAACAAGGACAGACAAACAGATTAAGTCGATTATACCGACCCCAATCTGTAACTAGTACTTAATTTATCAACCCCGAAAGGATGAAAGGCAAAGTCGACCGCGGTGGAATTTGAACTCAAAACGTAAAGACAGACGAAATACCGCGAAGCATTTCGCCCGGCGCGCTAACATTTCTGCCATCTCGCCACCTTACAATATTAATACTAGAGCTATGCTAATCGCGATACTCTGTCTTTTACGACGACGAGGGTTCCAGTCGGTCCGAACAACGGAACAGCCTGCTCGTGGAATTAACGTGCTAGTGGCTGAGCACTCCACAGACACGTGTACACCTTTTAACGTAGTTCTCAGAGAGATTCAGTGTGACACAGAGTGTGACAAAACTGGCGCTTTGAAATACAGGTACAACAGAAACAGGAAGAAAGAGTGAGAGAAAGTTGTGGTGAAAGAGTACAGCAGGGTTCGCGACTATCCTCTGTCGGAGCCTCGTAGAGCTTTAGGTGTTTTCGCTCACTAAACACTCACAACACCCGTTCTGGGAATCGAAACCATGATCCTACAACCGCGAGTCCACTGCCCTAATGATTGGGATATTGCGACTCCACTGTGCTAATACTATACTAAAACGACACTATACTGTGAAGGGGCGTGGCTTAGTGGTTAGGTTATTCGACTAACGATCGTAATATTGTGAGTTCAATTCCCAGCGACGCGTTGAGTCCTTGATTAAGACACTTTATTTCGCGTTGCTCAAGTCTACTGAGCTAGCAAAAATGAGTAGGACCTGTATTTCAAAGGACCACTCTTTGTCACACTGAATTTCCGTGAGATCTACGTTAATGGTACACATGTCGATTACGAGTTCGATTCCTGGCAATGACCTTAATAATAATAATAATAATAATAATAACAACAACACCAACATCAAAAAATACCTCAGGAATGAGAACCCAGGTTCGAAATTTCCCCAAGACACCTGATGAAAGCTGGAAGGTATATCAGCCGAAACGTTGTGTTAGCAACAAACAAGATGAGGACAAATATCCGTCAAATATTAATAATGTAAATAATGGCTGGATGCCGACAAATTGTTCTGCTTTTAAAAAGAAATAAGGATTTTATCCTTTACATCTATACTGTTCAGTATCTATGCGTTGAATAAAATTTATCTTTCTACTTGTTCTAAAGTAAATAATGTAAAGATCTGACTTCGATCTCCAGACCGCATGCTACGTTGTGTTCTTGGGGAAAACATTTCGTTTCAGGTTGTTCCAGTTCATTTAGTTGAAAACGAGAGGCATCTGCGACAAAGCGGCACTCGGCAGATGGTTACACCCAAATACTGCAGTCAGAAGATATCAAAGACACTTGATATTATCATAGTGCACTGGATTGTCATGTTAGTGTATTGCCAATTTCAATTGAGCAAGATGTTCACTGAAATGAACATGAAGCGTTCGTAACGTTTCTCTTCAATAATATAACATGGTAAAAGTTTCTTTGGGGAAAATCAGTCGACGAATACGTCAGACGTGTAACTATTCCATACGTTTTTGTCATCTCAAAATCAAATTGTTTGTCAGCTTTCATTTGATTATTCCAGAGGTTTATGCAGAACCAGCCTGGTCAGAGAGAAATCTTGATTCGTCAGAGGGAATAACCGTTTTAAGAAACTGGGCACCTTTTATGATTGCTTTCTATCAAGAATATTCTTTTATTTTTGAACATTTATTGATAATTGGGACTTTCACACTCAAGACACCTCAGAACTTCTAGATTAGCCAAAGACATTCAAAAGGTGTGTTGAGCTATATTTCTTCGGTTGCATGTTGTCAAACTCTTCCATATAATGTGTTACCTTGCCCTCATGTCACAGATATTAATTCGTAAGGGTTGCTTTTTCTTTTTCTTTTTTACTTTAGAAATTACATCACATCTCTCGCAAGACTGCGCGTGATTGTGAATACTTATATTCACTTCTTCAAAATTCGTTATTCCTGATCCCAACGCTAAACCTTCCATCAAGATGCGAATTAATCTTTTCTTTTTTTTTGGAAGGTGAAAATGGTTTCCTTCTTTTACTGGGAACCTTTAAACCTAATTACATAATAAAAAAAACAGAAATAGGGAAGGAGATATTTGTAGAGAAACTCAGAGAAAAGCTGAAAAGGAACATAATTGAAGGAAAACGAACACTACAATACGAATGCTCATAAAATGCTTTCCATGTTGCAAATATGAAATCAGATAAATACAGTTTGACAGGAATTAAAATATCTTCGTTTCTATATCAAAAAGTTGTATGGTTTTCCGTTGAACATTTGCAGGAGATATACTCTTTACTCTTTTACTTGTTTCGGTCATTTGACTGCGGCCATGCTGGAGCACCGCCTTTAGTCGAGCAAATCGACCCCAGGACTTATTCTTCGTAAGCCTAGTACTTATTCTATCGGTCTCTTTTTGCCGAACCACTAAGTTACGGGGACGTAAACACACCAGCATTGGTTGTCAAGCGATGTTGGGTGGGGGGTGGGGGCAAACACAGACACACAAACACACACACACAAACAAACTCGCACGGTCACTCCAGTGCTTCTGCTAATGAAAAGAAAATACTTCGCATTAAGTATTATTAACCAGTGTCTCTAGTATTAATAAAGCTACTATTACAATTAACAAAAATAATAACATAATAATAACTAATTACCAGCTGCATGTTTACGAAAAGTTTCATTGTGGGGTGTAATATTATTCCTAGATCATCTAAGTAAACGAAAGCATCAATGACACAGTATCATCATTTAGTCATCATTGGCGCAAGTGTGGCTCTGTGGTAAGAAGCTTGCTTCTCAACCACGCGGCTCTGGACTCAGTCCCACTACGTGGAACCTCGGACAGACCAAGTCCTTGTAAGTGGATTTGGTGGACGGAACACGAAAGAAGATCGTCGTGTATATATATATATATATTCATATATATAAAATACAGTGTACGTTCAATACACATTATAGATGCCCATAAAAGGACATCTAACACGCTGGAAAGAGCAGCCAAAGCTCTAAACCACAAAATTAGGGATAATTTCGAAAAAAAAATGAAAATTAAAAATTTTTATCATCTATATACATATACATATATATAAATGTGTGTGTGTGTGTGTGTGTGTGTGTGTGTGTGTGTGTGTGTGTGTGTGTATACATTTATATGTATATATCTACATATATACGTATATGTTTACGTATATGTATGTATGTATACATATATATATATATATATAATAATAATTTTTAAAAATCATAATAAATATACAAACAAACCCAAAACAGACACAGAAGGTCACAACATTCTCAGTTATCGGCCAGAGGTTCAAATGCAATGTTACGTCTTCATATATTTACGTATATTCATATGTATATATATATATATATATATATATATATATATATATATATATATATATATATATCAAAACAGTTCGATTTAAACTCCTTGTTACTTGGTTTTCATCTATACATGCATCTCTCAATAAATGTATCGAGTGTCGTCCTTTCGCTTGTCTACTCACTCGTATACGTGCGCGTGTGTGTAAATTTGTGTGTGTGTGTGCATGCGTGCGCGTGCCTTTGCCCCCCCCCCCGGCCACCGCTCCACAACTGGTCTTGGTGTGTTTGCGACTAAATAACCCGATAGAATAAAAACCGGGCTTAATAAACCAGCACTGGGGGTCTGCTCATTCGACTTTAAGAAAATCCAAGGCGGTGCTCCAGCATGACCGCAATCTAATGACTGAAAAAAGTAAAAGATAGCAGATAAAAGATAATGGTAGTAAATCGTACGTTTTCTTGCATACGAGTATTTTTCTCTTCAGATGCTCTGCTATGTTATTTCGAATCCGCTTTAAGCTGTGTCTTTCATAAGCTAGACAATGGTGTGAATATTTCTAATTAAAACACGCCAATTATGAGCTACTGTCGAAAGACTGAATAATTAAAAGAAAAAAAATTACACACACACACAGAGAAAAAAAAAACAATCGTACTGAAAACAGCTATGACAATAACACCTACAACAACAACAAAAACAGCAAAAATAACAGGATGAGCGATAACAAAAGATTCCGGCAACAATGCCACATATTAGAGAGATCCAATTAATACACATATATATGCAAACACAAACACACACAGAAATATATTTATGCCTCGATTTATATATATATATATATATATATATATATATATATACATACATATACCCACACACATACATATATATATATATATACATACACCCACACACACACATACATATATATATATATATATATATATATTTATATACATATATGTACACTCTCGCATAGACACATATTTATATGTATATATATCATTATATATATACATATATATGATATACATACTTACATATCTTTACAAACACACACACATATATCTATACACATATAGAATATGATATACTATATATATATATTATGTATGTATATATATGTATGTGACTATATGTATGTGTATATATATGATAGTATTAATTAGTATTATTGCATGACAAGCGACAGGTGTACGGTGTTGTGACAGGTAGACGAAACTGTATAGGATGAAGCAATACAATTAGACGTTTCATTATAGGCGTTTGTTTATTCATACTTAATTGCAATCGCATTGTTATCTTTTTTATTATTATTTTCTGTAGACGTTTGGAGGTTGGGAGAAGCGTTAATGTAAAGAAACAACTTCCTTGCAAATTTCAACTGCTTGCCTTTAGGTTTCGAGTTCAAATTTTGCAGGAATTGACATGGAATTAAATCGTTAGGGCTCGATGATATAAAACACTGGTGGATCTAATCCCCAACACATAATCTCTAAATTATTATTATTATTATTGAATGAGAAAGCAGTGCATGCCATCAGAGTGACACTGCGATAAAATATACGAAGCCCAGTATACCCATCATGACTACCCGTCTGATAAGGGTACACCAGGCACATGCATCACAACCATGTGTGCGCAACATATGATCTCATATCAAGATACACACCGCATGACCTCGCAGGTGGGGCCCAGTTAGAATTTTCTTCCGTCCGAGTAGCCCATCCCGCTCAAAAGGTCCCTGTATAAGGTTTGTTTATGGATGTTGAGCAAAACACCCATGTTTCCAAAGTTGAATTATTCAAACCCCAAAGAATTCCTCTCAACACATGGCTATGATGCTCCTCAACTACTACTGCTCATGATTAGAGATGCACATATCGTCAGCCACCAAGGGACATAATCAACTGGTTAAGGTCAAATAACTGACAGGCAAATCTGTGGTATTGAGCAGAATATTTGCTGTAGCCCATCTTTTTAGACCAAGACAAAACAATGTACATGATAACACTTCCAATCAATTAAGATCAGAAGCCATGAGAGCCACTGCCTGGTATTGCATCCGGGCATTTTAGTAATGACGAAAAATGAATAGCAGGAAATTCTCTCTATTTTAAATATATTTTATTATAATAGCTGAACAATAGATTTTGTAAAATCACTAGTACCAGAGGTTAAATCTAGTCAATCAGTAATGAAAAAAGTTGTTAGATTATTGAATTTAATCGGGAACATACAGGTAAAGAATTCAGGTACAAATTATTCAAAGCTATTTATAATAATTTGTTGGATGTGTGAAGAATCTTTCCGATGGTCCCACAGCCTCCAAAAAAAGCAGGAAGGCGTGGTGGAGTTTTCACTCCCTCTGCATCTGAGTGAGTGTGTGTGTTGTGTATAACAACTATTAAAGTACTAGCCGTCATACCATGATAATGTCGTGTGATGTACATATATGTATGTATGTATGTATGCATAAATGTATATATGCATTATGTAGCTGCATTTTTACGTAATAGTATGTGTATGTATGCATGTATGTGTGTATAAACGTAATAAAACAAATATTTCAAGTGCATAACGAGTACAAAAATTTGTAAGTACTGAGACAGCAGAGCAAAACAAGTTTCTGTAGGATAAATCACAGTCTCGATTTAAAAAATATGTTTTGTTTGAGGTAATAAAGACACTTTTGTGATAGCATGGCTTCATTATAAGGTGATTCATTCTACTGCGGCAAATGGCTACTGCATTTGTCAAATAACTTATTCTCTTTTCTTAAGGTATTGAGAACTCTACACAGTTCTGGTAATATGTCAATGGGCTTAATGCAAAACGTATAACGACCATGAGGTGTCTTAAGTCTTTCGATAGGATAATTCAACCTACGTAGCCTCTCTGTTCTCCATATCATTTTCGCAACAAACGCAACGCTATTTCATTACAAAACTTCAAGTAGGAATATGATCGAATCTGCAGCACCAGCTACAAATATTATAAATGTAATATATAATTCCTTTGCTGATAATCTAAAGCTCTACATTGAAAATATCAACAATGATGAGAAACAGATGCATTTAAAGACTCTCTCAGAGACATTCAAATAGAGAGACCTGCATGCTTCATAGTAGAGTGTGGGAAAACTGTTTTAGAAACACAAACGGTTCATATCAACGGCCACTCTATCTTCTCTTTTTCAAAAATAATTGTTACAGACACCTACATATTAATGATAACTCATTTTAGAAGAGTGAGACGTGTAAAACTATTGAATAATTAAAGGCTACTACACTAGATTTCAATAAGTGTGGATGACCAGGATTTATATTTACAGAACTACATTCCACAACGATTTTGTAAAACTCTGTTTAATGATTAATTCTAGAATACTTCACTGGTCTGTGGAGCAATTCCAATTTCATGATAGTTAGAACTTACCATCGTCTTCAACTGAAAAAGTGATATTTACAAGAAGTGTCTCAGAATTAAAAAAAAATGTTAAAAGGGTCTATTAATCTAATGTTTCGTATTATATCGAACATGCGTCAGAAGAAGATGAAGAAGAAGAAAAAAGAAAAGAAAAAGAAAACCAAGAAAAAGAACTCTTTCGGTAAGGAATGACTATATGATTGCACCTGGAAAAGTCGAACAGTGACCAGGCCATTAAACAGAGCTGATGTGGATCACTGCTCGTTACTAAGTCGCAGAGAGACGTGCAATAAATATTTTGACTTATTAAGAAAAAAACTGAAATTCAGTCAGTAATTATTGCTCGAAACGTCAAACATTTTTGTCGAACAACTGTAGTCTGGACATAGTAACTAGTATTCATCTACGTCAGTTCTGTCTAAGTCGCAGAAGTGCAACAAATATTTTGATTTATTAAGAAATGAATGAAAAGTGAATTTAACAATTTGTTCGTTTTAAAAGGCTAAAATGGCTCCCCCACTGTGGATATTGCCTCGATTTCAACAAACGGTCGATAATCTGATCAGTTGCTAGGCAATATAGCTTTGTAATATTCTATACGACCTGGTGAACGTGTGGCCCTATGATAGATATAAACCAAATATTTCTAATATTTCCTAACCGACAGTTTTTTAATAAAGCAATATATCTGAAACGTTCCTATCACTGAGTGGAAACACAGAAGATTTAATGAGATAAGAAAGCAGTTTCTACACAGGTTCTAGAAATAGTAGCGATATTCATCTCAAATTGTACTGCCTTACTGTTTCAAAATGCAGATTAGGTTGCATACATGAAGAACAGTTTAGTCCTGTGTACCCCATATATTTGGAGAAAAGAAGGAAGGGGTGCATGGTGACCACAGGGTCAATGCTTCTAATCATAGGTCAAGTGAATCAGAGTTGAGACATATATTTTACACTCACACATATCATTTGATAACCAAGTCAACCGCTCGACTTGGTGTGAAAATTTAATTCCAAGTCGAGTGAGTCAGAATAAGTTTACAGGCAACTCCTTCGCCACTCCTTAACATACGCGTTTCCATAGGCGTGTAGTTAAGAACCGTGTTATGCCAGTTTCAATTCCGCTTCGTAACATCTTGGGCAAGTGAAGTGTCCAATTTCGAACAGAAAAGAGCCTTATAGAGAAACTGGTACATGGAAACAGACTGTTCGTATATAAGACGGGTGACCACTGAGTGGACATCCATTATGCTAGAAGTCGACCCCGTATGGTCTTACCACTAAGAAAAGCTTGTTCTCAAGAAAATTCATCAAACGCCAGAACGTAAGCGAGCAAAACAAATGAAAAGATACAAAATATAAAGATTAATTACAAACCCGGTTTCATTGTTACCACTTGCATAATTATTTACTTAAATGTCCGCAATTCATCAGTGTGATCGTCATAGCAAAATATAATTTGCAGAAGACGACCGCATGAGATTGAACATGTGTATAGTTCTTATACGCCAAGGAACTTATACGCAATGGAACTTTTACGCCAAGGAACTTATACGCCAAGTTCCGGAGCCATCTTGTGGCTGTAGGGGAAGTGAAAAGTGGCTACTTTGAGAAAATTGTAATCCCCCAGCCATAATCTAGTTGAAACTTTTTGACGTTTTAAAATACCTTATTTTTCGATGGGATATTGTATTTTTCTTTTTTCATGTTGTGGAAAGTGTCAAATTTAGCCCGAACACTCCGTTTGAATGTTGCCCACTATGACATGCACTGATAATTATCTCAAAACCATTTATTTCAGAAACAAACATCTTAACCACAGCTAATCCTGAAACTATGCAAATAAATACTAGATAAGTCATGTTCTCGCTTTTAATTTTATTTTTACTGCGACAACATTTTATAAACAAACTTTGGAAGCGCCTATAAAAGATGTTGCCAGGAGGCGGATACGGGGAGTTACAACCATTAAGCAAAACCATTATATAACCATTAAGCAAAATATCCCCCGACAACTATAACCGTCAATTTTAATGCTAAACAATAATTTTTCTAATGTGAGAATATTTTATAAAGAAACTTTGGAAGCGTCGAAGTGTTTGATATTTTATAAGACAAGAAAGGAAATTTCGAACACAGTACAATAATGGAAAACAGCAGAAAAAGATTGAGTATTCACCCCTATAAGACGGAAAAGAGTTTCCTGCAGGCAGCGTTTTGCCGTCTTATAAGCGTAAATACCTAATCATTCTCAGCTGTTTTTTTACAGATATACTGCGTTAGAAACTTACTTTCTTATCTTTAAAATTTTATTTTCCCTGTTTCTGACATTAAGGGCAACATATCTTCGATGACATACTCTCCTTATTTAATTGAACATATTCTTATTCCTCTTCGTTTATCCATCGGTAAACATTAGCCTTGTCTATATTTACCTTTGATTTTTAGCTATTTCAAAATAATTTACCTTATCTACATTTGACGGATATTTGTCCTCATCTTGTTTGTTGTTAACGCAACGTTTCGGCTGATGTACCCTCCAGCCTTCATCATGTGTCTTGGGGAAATTTCGAACCTGGGTTCTCATTCCTAAGGTATTTTTCGAAACTTGTTAACAGCAAACAAGATAAGGACAAATATCCGTCAAATGTAAATAATTCCTCATCTCTTAAATATAGAACTGTATTTTCTAAAATCATTGTGATACCCATGTGATAAAAGGATAAAGTAAAATTCCTACTCGCGGGAGTCACATAGTCTCCGGTTTCCCCGGACGTATAAATTCCCCCACCTGGACGAGTAGGCACACCAGCCCATCGCCGGACTACTCTTCCTTGCCAGCTGAGTGAACTTGAGCAACGTGAAATGAAGTTCTTTGCTCAGCAACAACAACAAAACTCGTGACTCGGAATCGAAACCACAAACTTGTGATCATGAGTCCAACATGTTAACAATTAAGCCATGCGCCCCCACTAGTTGTGATACCGAACGAATATAATATTTAATAGAAATATCAACCAACTTCCTCTATGTTGTAGTTAGTTGGGGTTTTTTTTTCCAATCCTCTTCTTCCGAACGATTCACATTTGTTTTTTCGTTTTTATTTCTTCTGCATGTTTATACTTTACCTTTCCATGTGAACTTTAAAAAAAACAATCAAATAGTGAAATGAAACTAACAAACTGAGGAAGTTCGTGTATTCCTCTAGGCATAAAGTTCTTGTGGAGAAATTGAAAAGGTATCGATTTCAAAGAACCGTAACTGAAATTGAAAGAGGAAGAACGTGTTTTCTCGTTCATTTATCACAATAAAACCTCATTTATTAATTCGAGATAACATCATGCAACTCACCAAGTCTTTCACAAATGATGAGTTTGTTGCAACTGAAACTAAGGCCAGCACTGAAAGCATAGGTGCACGAACTGCCATCTCTTCTACCACCTGTAGAACATTACTAACGAAAACTCTATGCAGAAAGGTGATCCACGTACAGAAAACAATCTCTGCAACGTCCGTGACCCCTAATATCAGTAGTGATGTAACTATGGAAAGCTAAAAAAAAAAAAAAAAAAAAAGAAAGAATATTGAATAAATAAACGCAGGCGTGGCGTAGTTGTGTGGTAAGAATCTTGGTTCCCAACCACGTGGTTCTGAGTTCAGTCCTATTGCGTAGCAGCTTGGCTAAATGTCTTCTATTATAGACTCGAGTCAACTAAAGCCCTGTGAGTGGATTTGATTGACGTGACGGAAACTGAAAGAAGCTTGTCGTATATTATATATATATATATATACTTATATATAATAATATTAGGGACAAAATCCAAAATTACAGGTAAAAACTCAATCAAAATCAATTTATAAAAAATTTAAATTAAATTGAGCTTTATAGATTAAAATATTATCTTCATCTTATGATATTTACTTTGTATTATATTATACTCATTTAATATGCTTTTAATTGTTAATTTTTCTATATGTGAGAGTGGATTTTCATCGATGAGTTCTTGAAACTTGGTTCTTTTCCCTAAAACTATATATATTTATATATATATTTATATACACACACACGCGCGTATAAACACACACACGTGTGTGTGTGTGTGTGTGTGTGTGTGTGTGTGTGTGTGTGTGTGTGTGTGTGTGTGTGTGTATGTATGTATACACAAGAGTTACAGAATGGAGTATGGGAAATCCAGGCTACATATGTTTCATAGCGAGTGGAACCTCAGAAATTGTAAAAAAACCATGTGAGATGTATACTACCGGCTACTCTTCAGGCCAAGGATATCTTGATTGGATTAAAGGCTACATCGTCGCAAGGAGGTACATGTGGACGCACATAAATGCAAGATCCCTAGATCTTACATACATATATATATATATATATATATATATATATATATATATGTGTGTGTGTGTGTGTGTGTGTGTGTGTGTGTGTGTGTGTGTGAACACATACATATACATACATATATATAAACATATATATATATATATATATATATATATATATATATATATACGTTGTGTATGTAGGGATAAAATATCCAGGTGTGTACCGTACTAGCGCTCAGGTATAATGCGGGTTCTGGCGAAACGCAGTGAGCAATCCCAATCTAATTACTCTAATTGGTAAACCTTGGGTACGCTTCACTGGATCAGGAATATGAATATTTTCGAGAATATATAAGTAGATAGATAAATAGACAGGCAGACAGAGAGGTAGATATATAGACTGGTAGTCAGACAGATAGAGATAGATGGCCCTTCTCTCTCTCTTTGACCCCATCCATCTCTCTATCTGTCTGACTATCAGTCTATCTATCTATCTCTCTATCTGCCTGTCTATCTATCTATCTGCTTATACATCTTCCATTGTCTTCAAAGCCTCACCCCCAAAAAACAAAAAAAACAAAACAATGTTCTGTTATAAACAAAACCCCCCAAAACACCTGTTTTATATAAATAAGCAAGATCTCTGTATTTTCGCAGAATTGTATTTGACAAGTTCGAAAGACGAACGAAAGCGTTAATATATGTATAAAATAAATGAAAGAAGTTATTCCAAAATTCTGACGACTTTTTTCCAATGTTTACTTCTGTACATCTCTCTCTCTCTCACGCACACGCACACGCACACACACACACACACACACACATATACGCAGGAGTTGCTGTGTGGTAAGAAGCTTGATTTCGAACCACATGGTCCCGAGTTCAGTCCCACTGCGTGGCACTATAGTCTCGGGCCGACCAAAGCTATATGGGTAGATTTTACTGGCCGTAAACTGAAGGAAGCCGTCGTATAGTCGTATATATATACATAAATGTTTGTGTGTTTTTATATGTTTGTGTGTCTTTGTTTGTCACCCCATCATCACTTGACAACCTATGCTGGTGTGTTTGCGTCCCCGTAACTTAAGAGTTCCGCAAAAGAACCGATAGAATAAGTACTAGTCATACAAGGAATAGATCCTGGGGTCGCAGTCAAATGACTGAAACAAATAAAAGAATAAAATAATATATATGTATATGTGTGTATACACACACACACACACACACACACACACACACACACACACACACACATATATATATATGAAAAAACGCACATATACATATATACGTTTAAGCATCTCTTTCAGAATTTTCCTTTGGAAATTTAAACTCTCCTAAACCCGCTTTTTAAATTTTATTGTTTGTTATGCATAAACAAAAAATTGTTGAAACTGGTTTGGCATTTGAAAAAAATGTATTAGAAAATTCACAAACGGCCACATGTTTCGCGATTCAGGAGCATTTTGCAACCCCAACCAAATTCTTACACATACATACATACATACATACATACATACATAATAGACACTCACACACGCACACAAACACCGTCCTACACACACACGCACGCATATACGTATT
Organism: Octopus bimaculoides; assembly: GCF_046866305.1. Lineage (NCBI taxonomy): Eukaryota > Metazoa > Mollusca > Cephalopoda > Octopoda > Octopodidae > Octopus > Octopus bimaculoides. The sequence continues at coordinate 28,643,777 of NC_142948.1, read as the reverse complement.
CCGTGGTTGATTCATTGCACCATTCTTATGATGTAAAACACTTAATGTTCTGATACTCAGAGTATAAAACACTTTACACTACTATGAAAGTATCGATTCCATTGATTCTCATTACTCCACTCCACTCCACTCCCAGCCTCCACCTAGCGTCTCCCCATTCGTTGTGTAAGAGAGATTTTATTATGTATTAATGAACGCATTTACGTCTGTTCTGTTGAAACGTTACGACTATTAGATAAAAACTATGATTGATGTTGCTGATGCTGAAGTAAAGTTTGACTAATATCGTCTAAAATCACGAGTGTCATGTAAATTGATCACAAATGTTTTTAGCCAAAGTTTTCCTACAAGTGTCAACACAGATAGCAATGTTTGGAAATCTGTCAAATGTTTAAATGATATTTTTCCTTGGTGAAAGAATTATTTTATTCAAACATGCATAATTATTGTTTTTCTTTATTGAAGACACTTCCATTTTGCTACTGGCTACACTAAAATTGATTCCCAGACAAAAATCTCATCCATCAAGCAAACTATCATAGAAGGAGATAATGTTACTTTAAAGATGTCTTATAAAAGATAGTTTCGTTCTGTATGTACATTAAGGGAAGGGTGGGGAGTAGGGGAGGAGGCATAATTTCAGTCTGTCTATATATCTGTGTAAACGAGACAGTTATAGAGTATGAGATGTTAGCAAATGATTTCCAGACAGAAGAACAAAAATATGATGACGCCAACAATAAAGAAAAACATCAGAATAGTGACGACGATCTGTCAATGACAACAATAATATGACACATAATAACATAAACAAAAAGATCACCATTATTTCGGTAATGTTCCATCTCCAAGTGCTGCACCAAACACATATAATATTGGAATGTCGTTTAGCAGTGAATTAAAAGATATTTTAAAACGACATTCTGTATTTTCTGTTGTCTTTCTACTCTTTCAAAATTTTTATAGTTTCATTAAAACAGAAAGGACAGCGCACACAAACGGCTTTTGCAAGACCACCGAGGTTGTTGGGAGAGAGAGGAATGAAAAAAAATCCCAACTTATGAGTTGTGAAAAACATATCATCCTTATAGTGGGTGAGTGTCGCGATGTGGAAAGAGAAAAATGTTCGCCGAGAGAACATTTCGGTAACGCTCACAGTAAAAATGGCATCCACATAATTTCTATCTATTCAAGGTCGAGCGCTAAGCATAACCTTGAATGGTCAAACAGAAACGATGATGGAGTTCATATATTCAAGCTACTGCGAAACTGGTTCGAGAGGGAAACCATATAAAGTAAAGATAAACTTCTCAACAACGTGGCTAAGCCTTATGTCCAGATATGGTCAAATTGAGTGCTTTCACAATAGGATCATTACAATAAAATACTTGGAGATTTTCAAACATCTCAGTACAGAAAATATACCATTACTATGTAATGGTATAGAAATGAAAACCATAAGTAAATTCGGGCCTTCTAGTGGTCGCTAGAAATGTCTAAAAATAGCAGGAACGTCTCTTTGCATTACTCTCTAAATCTTGCAAAAGTGAAGGTAAACTAACTAGGCATTTAATAATTTAGAAATATAATACTAGATTAAACTATTATATTTTGGTTTCGTTTGAAGAAATGGCAGTGTTCAAAGAATTTCTGAGTTCTCTTCCACCAAGAAGAGAAAATTCAATGTTGAATATTTCAAGTTGTATAGCAACAGGATTGGGTGGATGTCATGAGGACAAAAGAGGGTTTCAAGAATCGACAGTCATGGGTGGAAGAGAGTGGTAAATACAGGTGATGAGATGAAGAAAGATGAGTGATTTGTGCGGGTCTTAGTAGAGATAAACAGTTCCAACAAATAGAGACTATTCTAGTCGTAGTAGAAAAGACTCACGACGAAGAAGAAAGCAGTGAGAATTTTTAGACGAGTTGTTTGTGTGTGCTTTAATGGGCTTTAATTGATAAAAAGAAATACAACGATGACCAATGCCTTTGTCAGTTGGCTGACTGTCAGAACGGACAGAGTCAACCAACGGACAAAGTCAACAACTATTGAAAAGGTTGCAAGACGCAACAAAAATTAAAAAATAATAATTGAGTAAATGAGTGGAAACTTTACCGGTGAGTGTGTCAAATTATGAGGCAGTAAAAGAGAATGACTCTCCCCAGACACAACAGCATATATATATATATATATATATATATATATATATATAGGCTAAACTGGCAATATGACCATCCCCAAGTACAACAACATATATACATACATACATACATACATACATATATATATATAAATATATATATATATATAGGCTAAACTGGCAATATGACCATCCCCAAGTACAACAACATATATACATACATACATACATATATATATATATATATATATATATATATATATATATATATATATATATATATCCTTGAATCCATTATTTTCTCAATAAATCTGAGTCCTCTCACACCAGCCGCCTCCCACAAAAAATTCGGGCCTTGTGCCTAGAGTAGAAAAGCATATGTATACCTATGTATACACATATGTATGTGTGTATGTATGCAGACATATGTCCGAGGGCGCGTGTCCGCGTGTTTAGATCACTGGACTCACGATTATGAACATATAGAACCAATTACTAAACAGGACGCCAGGTTGTTTGTATGAACAAGCCATGTTATTGCACGCTGTTTCATTGAAATACGTTGTAAAAGGGACAATACCAGTTTTCACATCTGCAGTATTGCCCTGGACGAATGCATGGAGGGCTGAAAGGTTGTCCGTTGCTGTTTATGAATATCCAGGCTCCTAATTAACAAAATGTAAGCTATGTGCCGCCAGATCATACGTTATTGCGACGGACCCTATTCAACGCCCTTTTATATTTCTCTATTTTCTTCTTAGTATTAGCGGCATAGTTCTTCTGTGTAAGTATCTCGTATAAGCGTCTCTCTTTCACACACACACACATAGAGACACACACTCGTACACACACACACACACACACACTGACTTATAGACATACATACTCATGCACAAACGCAGTTTCTCTCTCTCTCTCTCGCACACAAAGCTTTTCTCCCCATCACTCTCTTAATTTATTCATAAATCTGAATTTCATTCCAACCTACATGTGTGGTTGGATATGTTCACTTTCTTTCACCCCCTCTCGCTCTCACCCTCTCTCTCTACCTATCTATTTATCTCTCACAGCTTCCCACTCTCTCTTGTATATCTCTATCGCCAACTGTCACAGACAAATAATTCCTGTACTACTTTCTCCATCAAAATGTCTTGCTATGTCTACTTCTCCCCCTCCCATCCTATCTCTCTATCATTCCCTAATTCCATTTTGTATCCCCCCTCTTCTTCTCTCTCTCGCTCTGTAGATATTTATATATATATTCTCTCCTTACTTAAGACATTCTAAAGCTATAGAAACGAAAATAAATTAATAGAATAAATTGTAATAAAGCCAAAAAAACAAACAAAACAAAACAAACCAACAATAAAAAAAATTTAGTCAAATCAATTGAGTTGTCAAAACAACAGCAAATCTCTTTTATTATATAATTTAATAGACTCTATAAAGTTTTAAAAAAACACGGACAAATAATACAAAAATATAACAAAACCAAGTAACTCCCTAAGTACTCAATCAAAACTTAATTTAGTTATTGTCGGTTGGCATGCTGGTTACAGTAAAGGATATAACAAAATATCAAAGGAGAAACAGAGAGCAACAGAAGAATATAAAAATAGAGAGTGAAAGACAGCGTGAACGAGAGAGAAAAATGAAGGAGAGTCTATGGAAATATAATGTCTATTTATATATATATATATATATATATATATATATATATATTATATTATATTGCAGAGTACATTTCTGAAGGTAAATTGAGGATTTAATCGGTGTCCTGCTTTTTGAATAAAAATTTAAAATTGCATACTATTGTTATTTCTGAATACCCTTTTCTGTCATTCTTGTTCTTTTAATATAGATAATGACATATATAAAACGGCGAGCTGGCAGAAACGTTAACACGCCGGGCGAAATGCTTAGAGTTATTTCGTTTGTGTTTATGTACTGAGTTCAAATTCCGCCGAGGTTGACTTTGCCTTTCATCTTTTCGGAGTCGATAAATTAAGTACCAGTTGCGTACTGGGGTCGATGTACTCGACTTAATCCCTTTGTCTGTCCCCTCTATGTTTAGCACCCTGTGGGCAATAATGAGATTAAAACAGATAATGTCATAAAACGGCGAGCTGGCAGAAACGTTAGCACGCCGGGCAAAATGCTTAGAGGTATTTCATCTGTCTTTACATTCTGAGTTCAAGTTCTGCCGAGGTCGACTTTGCCTTTCACCCTTTTAGGGTTGATAAATTAAATACCAGTTGCGTACTAGGGTTGATCTAATCGAGTGCCCCCCACCACCAAAAATTTCGGGCCTTGTACCTAGAGTAGAAAAGAATCGTTAGCACACTGGGAAAAATGCTTAGCTATATTTCGTCTGTCTTTACGTCCTAAGATCAAATTCCGCCGAGACTGACTTTGTTTTTCATCCCTTCGCGATCTATAAAATAAATAGCGGTTGACCACAGGGGTCGATGTTATCGACTTACCCTCACCTCGAACGTGCTGGACTTGAGCGAAAATTAAAAACCAATATGAATAATGACATATACACGAATATGCTATTATTCAGACACAAAAACACACACATACTCACTCACGACTGCCAGCACACAAAGAACATACTCGCACAGACACACATCTATATGCACAAACACATCTACATATACACGCACACTGTTTCTCTACTCTGTATTGGTTTTGCGTAATACTGTGCTGGCTTTGACTCTAAATCGCATTCGGTAGTGGGGGCCTGGTTTGTGTGTTACAAGGTTTTTAGAATTGTGGTACAACCTCTCAGTCAATATTGTTCCAAAATCTACTCTGACCCGGATTTCTAACACATGCCGGACTCCCTCCATGGCTTAATTAGCATATCACGATATTGTCTTTGTTAAAGGTCATTCACAGAATGCCCAACAGAGCCAAGGTAGATGAGGTCCTTCAGGCTTGTCTTTGATCATGTCAGAAAAGGTAACTCCAAACAAATCCTGCACCCTGATAACCCCTGGATTCGTGGTACTCTTTGAACCAGACCGTTCCAAGCTCGAACGATGGGAGTGTGGGACTGACTCTACACAAATATAATAATCATCATTGTGCAGTTTGTTACAGTAATGCAAAATACCAATGTCTTGCAGAACATCTTATTCGTCGAAGGGACGGCAGTATCCACACGTAAACATGCATATTCCACTTTCTTTCTCTCTGTTACAAGGAATATATTTATTTTCATTATGCAAAATATCCTAGAAAAGAGCTAGATAATGATTAAATAAATTCCTGTTTAACATTTTAATTAAGGATAACTTATAAAATTAAAGAACATCTCAGATATATTCACACACACACACACACACACACACACACACACACATATACACACACACGGTATTATGCAATATGGCAGTCCTTTTACATGGAATTTCGTCAATATTTTTGAACCAAAGCCCTGAAGAGACTTGTATACATAGATATGAATTGTTTATAAATCAATTAATGTATAAGTCGAAACAAACTGTTGGCATTATTAGTTTTTTTTTTTAAATTGGTTTTCCTATATTATATTATATTATATTATATTATAATGTAATAAATTGTTGGATTGTCAATTATATTTCTCTATTTAATTTATTTTTTCTAATTCGTATTCATATCCCTACTTCTGTGATATTCAACTGCTGTACCAGACATTTGGACTTTTTACACCCCTTTGAAGGAATCGTTTTTTTAACTTCGTTTCTTATATATATATATATATATATATATATATATATATATATATATATATATAATACGATAGACACAAAGAGTGAGATAGAGAGAGAGGGTGAGATCGAAAATATATCTGCGTTTTATTCTCTTACGCTCTGAATATTTACGTCTGCCCTCGTTGGCTATTTGATTAGTCTCAAGTTTCAGCTCTCAGTATGCTAGGGTAGGGTTGATTTAGTTGGTGTGTTTGTTTTGTCGCTGATAACGACCTCATTGCTGTTTTTATTTTTTAGCTTATATGCTTTTGGTTCCTAACAAATTAGACACCCGATGAAAATCGAAAATATAGTTGTATGGTTAATAAATTTTCATGGACATCACCCCAACCCATAACGCCCTTTCATCAGGTTGAAAGGTTTTTAACTTTTCCTTGTAAAAAATTTGCATGAATATATTTTCCCACGATTGTACGTCTTAAAACTTTCTTCAAATCTTCCAGAATTTTCTGAATTTTTTTCAAAATTTTTTTTTCAAAATTTCTCCTCACTTTCACTCTTTCTCAGCCCTCTTTCTCTCCTTTATCCATTCTTACGTTGTTTTTTCTTCTCTCTGTCTCTCTATCCTTGTCAGTCGCCCTCTTAACTTTCGTAGTCGAAGATCTGACGTGGTTCAGAAAATGAACGTATGATTCGATGTGCATGGGAATGAGCCTGTGTGTGTATATCATTAAAATTGTGTGGCCTGTGCGAGCCCGTTTAAGAGTACTACAGAGTTGACCACCCCAGATAAAAGACGTACCAACAAATACATAAAAATTAATAATTTCATGTAAATTACTATCATTAATATCCCGCTTGTTTGCTGAGATAAACAGAAATTATTTCAGGCATCATATAGTAAATCTATTTTCACCCAGTGTCAAGAAAGGTCTCGGGGACAATATATAAAAAATATCTAT
>NC_142948.1:28627130-28629630 GCF_046866305.1 Octopus bimaculoides | reverse complement strand
ATTAGGAATGACAATATTCGCTGTGGTGCTAATGTTGGTGGTGGTAATGATGAAGGTGACATACTCTTTTACTTGTTTCAGTTATTTGACTGCGGCCATGCTGGAGTACCGCCTTTAGTCGAGAAAATCGACCCCAGGGCTTATTCTTTGTAAGCCTAGTACTTATTGTATCGAACTCTTTTTGCCGAACCGCTAAGTTACGGTGACGTAAACACACTAGCATCGGTTGTCAAGCGATGGTGGGGGGGACAAAGACTGACACACAAACACACACACACACACACACATATATATATATATATATATATATGACGGGCTTCATTCAGTTTCCGTCTACCAAATCCACTCACAAGGCTTTGGTCGGCCCGATGTTATAGTAGAAAACACTTGCCCAAGGTGACACGCAGTGGGATTGAACCCGGAACCATGTGGTTTGTAAGCAAGCTACTTACCACACAGCCACTCCTGCGCCTATGATATGTTGATGGAGATGATGTAAATGTTATGAAGGAATGTATTGGTGAAATGTAAGTGGTAAAGTCCAAATTGACACAATATAACAAAAATTCTAAATCAACGAATTGGAAAGTTTGGTGATAGTTGCATAGGAGTTTGTATAATTGGTTAATCTCAACGAGGAGTACACAAATATTGCGTCCTTTGAATGCATATAATTTTGGAATAAAATTACAATTGATACTAAACGTTTCATATATATAATACATGTACGTATACATGTTATGTGTACGTGTGTATTTAAGTATGTGTATATGTAAATGTACATGTATTTATTGGTGTGTGTGTGTGCGCGTATACTTGTCTAAAATATCTCTGAGTCAGAAAAAGAAGCAGATACATATATTAGTTAATAAAGCATATTTATAAAGCGACGGAGAGCTGGCAGAAACGTTTGCACGCCGGGCGAAATGCTTAGCCGTTCGCCTGCTTTTACGTTTTGGGCGAAAATTCCGCCGAGGTGGACTTTGCTTATCATCCTATCGTGCTCGATAAATTAAGCACCAGTTGCATACTAGAGACGATGTAATCGACTCCCCCTCCCCAAAAGCAATTTGAGCCTAGTGCCTAGTGTAGAAAAGAGTAAAGAGTATTAATCGTTATTCTACGAGATGATTTTCTTTTCAAAATAACCAAATTTACAATTGGTTTCAAAGTTGAAAACCAGCACGGACATATATACATATAAATATACTACATACATGCATATGTCTAAAATCGTTTACATCTCTCCTTTTCAATACCTATTATACTATCTATTTATCTCTATATCTCCCTGTCTTTGTTTCTCCTCTCTCTCTCTCTCTATATATATATATATGTACGTATATATATTGAAGAGCGTAGCTCGAAACGTCAAAGACTTTCCGTATTCCCGAGCGTCATACTAATACATCCTTTTGTTATTTACACCACCTGTCCTCGTCTGTTGTTTTTTCGTACATTCTCCCATATATATATATATATATATATACATATATATATATGCTTATTTATAAATGTATACATATATATACATGCATATTCCCGTAACATATCTATCCTTGTAGTTGACGATGGCTTATCTAACAGATATCATGTGGTTATTCTACATCAGAACATTGGAGGAATGAGTAAAAGCATTTTTTCTTCTTATTTTTAAACAGCAATTTCAGCAAAACCTCATGTAGAAGGGATCAATTTTTTGACATTTAATTGCATCCGGTTGAACCATTTTGACTGCTGCAAGACGTATCAGTTCCCTTTCTCGAATTAAGTCTTATTCTCGTCTTTCCCTATGTTTTTTTTTTATTTTTTATTATTATTATTTCATTGGATACTGGTCGCAGTGTTGTAATTCTCTTCTTTGTTCCTGCATTCTTATTCTTTCTACTGTAGAGTGTTGTGGTTGCTGGTGATGATGGGTGGTTTTGGTGGTGATGCTGGTGTTCCAGGTTTCGATGTCTGTATCATCGCGTCTACTGATAACGCTGGTTAATGGCATTGTCGAAAGAAGAAATGACAGAGAAATATCTTAGAAGAGCTCTGGTAAATAATAAGCGAGAACTCCACAATTCTGTCATCTGTCAGCTCTTCAAATTTACCTCCAGTAACGACAACAGCAACAACAACTGCTATTACTATAACTACTACTTACAATGACGTTACTGTTGTTGTTGTTGGCACTCCGTCGCTTACAACGTCGAGGGTTCCAGTTGATCCGATCAACGGAACAGCCTGCTCGTGAAATTAACGTGCAAGTGGCTGAGCACTCCACAGACACGTGTACCCTTAACGTAGTTCTCGGGAATATTCAGCGTGACACAGTGTGACAAGGCTGGCCTTTGAATTACAGGTACAACAGAAACAGGAAGTAAGAGTGAGAGAAAGTTGTGGTGAAAGAGTACAGCAGGGTTCGCCACCATCCCCTGCCGGAGCCTCGTGGAGCTTTAGGTGTTTTCGCTCAATAAACACTCACAACGCTCGGTCTGGGAATCGAAACCGC
>NC_142948.1:28612130-28624630 GCF_046866305.1 Octopus bimaculoides | reverse complement strand
ACGATCTCAGATCAGGTCACTTGCTATGCAAGTGCATCTCCTTTTTATTCTTTACCATTCAGATAACTGTGTAAAATGTAATGTTGAATCATTCAGATTTACTGCTTTTACTCCTTTATTTGTTTCAGTAATTTGACTGCGGTCATGCTGGAGCACCAGCTTTAGTCGAGCAAATCGACCCCAGGACTTATTCTTTCTAAGCCTAGTACTTATTATATCGGTCTGTATTGCCGAACCACCAAGTTACGGGGACGTAAACACACCAGCATCGGTTGTTAAGTGATGTGGGGGGGGGGGACAAACACAGACACACAAACATATACACACACATACATAAATATACATATATACGACGGGCTTCTTTCAGTTTGCGTCTACCAAATCCACTCAGAAGGCCTTGATGGGCCCGAGGCTATAGTAGAATACATTTGCCCAAGGTGACACGCAATGGGACTGAACCCAGAATCATGTGCTTGGTAAGCAAGTTTCTTACCACACTGCCACATGCAGAAGGTGTTCGTCGATAAATTTATTTATAAGCAATTTAAGCCGTTCATTGGAACCTCACACGGTTTTGGTCGGCCCGGGGCTATCGTAGAAGAGACTTGCCCAAGGTGCCACGCAGTGGGACTGAACCCAGAACCATGTGGTTGGTAAGAAAGCTACTTACCACGCAGCCACTCCTATGCATCATCACCTGGCTTTGAGATTTCTAAGATGTGACTGTTTATTTTCAGAATGACATTTTAAAACAGGTTTACTAGGCAAGAACTGGCTGGTTTGAACGTAAAACAAGTCAAATATTTAGACCAGATATAGCTGGTTTAAAGGCTGAGAAGTTTATAGTATTTCTGAGCGCAAGTTGACACACTAGACACCTCTTAACCCAGTAGAAAATCGCCGATGTGACAGCTGGAGTGAGAAAGGGCGGCAGCAGCATTATATTGCCACTCATTTTCAGCTGTTTAAACTGGTGTGACGTGATGGGAAGTGCTTGACCAAAGACAACGTGTGCTCCGGTTCAAAAATCCTAACTTAGGTCGGTAGAGATCTGCGTGTCGGATAGAATTAATTGCTGTACACATTTCTACGCTCGAAGTTCAAAACCTGCTGAAGTCGTCCTGTCTTTTCATCTTTTCGCGCTCAATAAATTCAAGTACCAAGCAAGCGCTGAGGCCAGTCGTACGGTTTTTATATTATTTTTATTCTCATTAACATGAAGGGTGCTAGGTTGGTTAAATCGGAGTCGAAAACAATGTCTAATATGTTCGTTTCCACATTGAATTTAACATTTCATGGGCGCTAATGTAAAATACGAGCCGAAGACAATGAATTGCCTAATAGAGGTGAACAGCGATTATAGATATATATGTATATTGATTTCATATTTTGGCACTACGCCACCAATTTCGGAGGAGATTAAGATAAGCGGTCTCTCTCGTTTTCATCGAATATGACCTTATATTGAAACTAGATTCATCTCACTATAATAGATGTCATTTAATTGATTAGCAAGAAGTTGCTCACAGATGGATGCGAACCACAAACGTTCTCTCTGCACGGTTTCCTCAAAATATCCCTACGACAGTGACCACTCCTTGAGGCTAGCTGATTTTCTCCTCACATCCGAATGGTCGCATGCAGTTCGCTCGATCTTTCCTATTTTTGCCACCCATATTGTGTTCTTGAATACTCCGCCCTAGACCATTCTTTCTACCGTAGAAAATTGCCCTCACTTAGTACGTTTTATTTTCTGGAACATTCGATTTGCATAAAATCAAGCAGAATATTAACGGCTTCAGTCTCACTGGAAGAATAGCGTGTCGAGCAGGATCGGTATTCTTTCAGTTTTCCGTCTATCAAATCCACTCACAAGGCTTTGGTCGGCCCGAGGCCATAGTAGAAGACACTTGCTCAAGGTGCCACGCAGTGGGAATGCAGTAAATGCCAGAATATTACAAAAACGGGTTTTAGTACGCACCGAATGGTCTTTTCTAACATGCAGATAGATACTGAATGCTCATAAGGTTAACTGAGAGTTGGCACAATGATTCAATATGGAATAGAGGTCACTTAGAACATATCACCATTATATGAATCATATCATCAGAAATCTCACCCTATAATGACATTTATTTATACATATACGCAAAATCCATATATAGTAGAAATAAAGCGGGAAAACGGAGGAAAAGATACAGAGAGAAAATTACTAGAGAACGGAGGAAAGAGAACATCGCCAACAAAGAGAATAAGATGTCACTAATTAATTAGTGGAACATAAATGGTTGCGCATCCAATTATCTCTGAGTTCCATCTGGGGGAAACCTATACAAACAACGCTAATTAGAATCAATAGAAAAATGGGGACAGATAGCGAAGATATTTCTTACACTTAGTAACATTGTAGTGGATATGGCTGCTATGATGTACGTGCTTTCAAAAACAAAGGAAAAGTACAAGATTAAAAGAGTAAATACCACATTGACCTTGTTGTGAGATGCTGTGGAATTATAGGCAGAATAATGATTTTATGAATAACTAAGTAAAATGGTCCATTCCTTCCTTAAATATGACGTTATAATTAAATATTAATGATAAGAATGTATCTTTATGAGAAGTTAATAAATATTTGTAAATTTTCAACTGATAGTTATTTGATCAATCTATTATTTGGAATGATTCCGGAAGGGAAGACGAGCTAAGATAGAAGAAGTCGGGATCTATAAATACATCGCGGTAATTACTAATCTGTTCCTAACACAAATGAGATTTTGTGATGTTCATTACCCAGACATTATTAGCCACTAGTCTTTTAGTAACAAGATTACTCGCATTTTAAAGTAATCTTTACAATATTGCTTTTTAAAATCCAGTATTTTAGTTTCCCATCAGAGCATACTATTGTACGAAAACAAATGCGAAATTTTGAGTAGGTTGTTGATCTCTAAATCAGAAAGCAAACGTCTGTTGGTATTCAGTATAGTAAGTTTATCCCATCATCCATCATAATCATGAAGGTTAAATTTATCATTTTAGTAATCTGCAATCCAATATGGATGACTAAGATATATGTATAAAGTTTAGAACTTCAAGGGTCACGATAGAGAATTTTACAGTGTAGCTGATTTACTCTTTTACTTTTACTTGTTTCAGTCATTTGATTGCGACCATAGTGGAGCACCGCCTTTAATCGAGCAAATCGACCGCAGGACTTTTTCTTTGCAAGCATAGTACTTATTCTATCGGTCTGTTTTGCCGAACCGCTAAATTACGGGGACGTAAACACAGCATCGGTTGTCAAGCAATGTTGGGGGGGGGAGGACAAACACAGGCACACACACACGTATATATATACATATATATATATATATATATATATATATATATAACAAGCTTCTTTCAGTTTTCCGTCTATCAAATCTACTCACAAGGCTTTGGTCGACCCGAGGCTATAGTAGAAGAAACTTGCTCAAAGTGCCACGCAGTAGGAATGAACCCGGAACTATGTGGTTGGTAAGCAAGCTATTTACCACACAGCCACTCCTGCGCCTATAATGATTTAATAATAAGTCATCGTCTTTTATTATTTTTTTTTGTAAATCCTCACTATATATAAATATGTGTGTGTGTGTGTGTGTGTGTGTGTGTGTGTGTGTGTGTGTGTGTGTGAGTAAAAATAAATACAAAAAAAGGGGTTTTGTATGATTGTGTATAGAGGAATATATTATTTTATTTAAAAGAGTTCCAACTCTGTCTGTTTTTTTATGTTTTATTTATATTCTTGTAAAGTTAATGTGGGATATAGAATATGGAATATACAATATATAATATAAAAATGGATGGTACAATGAAATAAAGTATTAAATGTCTTATTGAATATATGAAATATTGAGTGTTCAATATAAAAGATTAAATATATAAAGGCGAATAGAATTTTCTATACCTTGTGGTATTTCATCATGGCCGGTATGACAGACTTTATATATATATATAAAATGAGTAAAACAGCTAGTTTTAAATCTTTGAATGAGATCTAAGTAGAGTAGTAACGATACTATATAGTAAAATCTATTTGCCAACGTGAGGTGGCAGTCCTGCGTAGGACCATGTTACTACCTTTTAACTTCAGGAAAATATTTTTTCCAGCTGGTTATCGACGCACAATCTGTGTTTGAAATATAGTGTAAGCAAGGGAGTGTGGCACTTGCAGTACCAACATACCATTGGCTTTTGGGTAATTTCCCGTCCTTACGCTCGCAAATAGATTTTACTATGAAATATAGTTACTACTAAGATCTCATTCAGAGATTAAAGCTTAGCTATTTTACTCACGACGAGATTAGTGGCTGTCTGTCACTTCTATATTTATATACGAAATAGGGTCGAGTAAGTTGCTATATCTAGCCGGCGGTTGTCCAGCAGCGAGGACGGGAAGTTACCCAGAAACCATTCGACTATTGGTACTGCAAGTGGCTTGGAGGGAACAGTACGCTCCCTTGTCCACAGTATGTTTCAGGCACAGATTGTGTGTCGATAACCAGCTGGAAAAGATGTTTTCCTGGGATTAAAAGATAGTAACATGGTCCTACGCAGGACTGCCACTTTACGTTGGTAAATAGATTTTACTATATGTGTGTGTGTGTGTGCGTGTGTGTGTGTATGTGTATACCTACATACATAAACACTCATATATATGTAACATATGTCATTATTCAGTTTTATTTCCAGATTTGTTGCAAACTGAAAGAGCCAGTTTCGAATCTAGATCGAAGGCCACTTCATTGAAATTTCAAAATCAAAAGGCTATTTATGTATGTATGGATGGATGGATATAAGCAGATTTGTGTGTTTTATTTGATGCATGTATTGTCATACATATAGTTGCATGTCTCATCATAGTCGTGTATATTTTCTGTAAGTATGTATGTATGTATGAAAAATATATATACCTTTCACTCTTATTTGTCCCGGCTATTTGACTGCGGCCATGCTGGAGCATTGCCTTTAGTCTAACAAATAGACCCCAGGATTTATTCTTTGTAAGCCTAGTACTTATTCTATCGGTTTCTTACGGGTACGCAAACACACCATAATCGGTTGCGGGAGGGAGTAACTCAGACACACAAACATAGACCTACATACACACACACACACACACACACACACACACACACACACACACACACACACATATATATATATATATAAGACGGGCTTCTTTCAGTTTCCGTCTACCAAATCCACTCAAAAGGCTTTGGTCGGCCCGAGGCTATAGTAGAAGACATGCCCAAGGTGCTACGCAATATATATATATATATATGTGTGTGTGTGTATGTGTGTGTTTGTGAATGATTAAATCTACAAGTATGCATGCATATGCACACATACGCATATACAAATGGGCATGTGTGTATGTGTGCGCGCGTGCTTGAGCGTGTGCATGTGTCTGTTTTTTTTCTGTGTGTATGTTTGTCTGCTGGTGTGTTGATAGATAGGAAGAGAGTGGGAGAGCATCTTGTTTACATCAGTGCAGACCCGTCCTCAAGTTGTACGGGGGAAAGCATCCGTTTAGATAAGCGTAATCTGAATGCTTGGTTTGGGCTACTTTCGGAGACTGAAAGACAAGCCCAGTGACCTTCGTGAAAAGCATGTTCGTCACATCTTTATCGAAGATATCACACATCCATCAGTCCTAGTTATTTAGAAACACACAGAAATGTGTAACTGTCCTCGTCCACTACTAAATTACTGCTATAGCTTGTCGAATTCATTCGAAGCACTTTCTTATCGAATCATATATAGTCGCAGATACACATATATACACACCTGCATTCATTACATATCCCTATATATATATATATACACACTCATATACACGCACTCACAAATGTTTTTTTTATATATTGAGAGAGAAAAGGAGGCTACCTAATTATATACATATATATGTGTGAGTGTTTGTGTGAGAGAGTATATATATATATATGCATATGCTTGTTATACACACGCTCATATAACAAACATATATAGTAAGAGAATAATATCGAGACATGGATAGATAGATAGATAGATAGATAGATAGATAGATAGATAGATTGTGGGTGAGAGAGAGAGAGAGAGAGAAAGAGAAGGAAGAGATACTAATATGAAAATACCTTTACGTATGAATATAATTATCGCATTTTATTATTATATCAATTTGTATCTAACACTCTATACATGAAATACCATTTTATCGCATAATATTTAATAATTGTATTTTTGATTATCAACATTGTGTAGATTATATCTGCCACATTCAGGCTATTGTCAGAAAAATATACGACGAGATCGAAGATTAAAAAAAATATATAACTATCAAACAAACATACTATTTTAATTTGAAGCAAACAATCACATAAACACACACACACACAAAAAAAATATGAAATATATAAATATACAATGTAATCTTGCCGTTATTTCTTTTATATTTGTTTAATCAAACCTACGAAAGCAATCTAATTATGTAATTAAGCACTAATTAATGACAAAGAAAACAGCTTTTAAAAGTTTGAAAACAAAACCACCAACAGTAAAAGTAATGAATTACAAAGGGGGAATTTCTTTTCTTAAATATTTTTCTAACAAATTCTATCAAGAGAAATTATAATGTTCATGTTCATAAGATAGATTATTAATTAAGATAGCATATTTTTCTAACAGCAACGTAATTAGTGCCGCAAAAATGAATGAACAAATCACACACATACATAGTCATACAGACATACACACGTGTGAACTCATTATTTACATATTCATATTCTTGTGGGGGCATGTATGTAGGCATTGCATATGTACGTGTGTTTGTATGTTTGAGTGTATTTTTGCGTGTACATCTATCTATCTATCTACTCCTCCTCTCTGTATGTATCCATGTATGTATGTATGTATATATATATATATATATATATATATAATTCTGAATGTATACAATTATATGCATATAATTGTTTGCATATAAATTTATATTTGAACGTATATATATATATATATATATATATATATAAGGTGGTGCTCCAGTATAGCCTCAGTCAAACGATTGAAACAAGTAAAAGAAAGATAGATCATCATTCATATACATACATATATATATATATATATATACATATGTGTGTGTGTGTGTGTTATGTATGTATTTATATTATCATATTCTACGAACTCCTACATTGGAGAGCTCAATACTTTCTATACATACCGATCCAGTGAATAATCAGAATTTTCTTACGGTGTGCAGTCTTTCTTCGGCTATTAAAAGTGCCACCTATACATATATACATAGGTGTATGCGTTTGTATGTGTGTGTTTATGCCTGGGTATTTATTTATATTCTCGTGTATACGTATATATACATACACCTATATGAACACAGTAAATTTAATCGGAATACTGGAAAGGTTGGATGGTCAACCAAGATAACTCACAATTAATTATTCATTGAGTCCCAAAATTCTATAACATTATCATGGATAAATACATGGCTATTGAATCTCCTGAACACTTACATATTCCTCTTACAGTATTTCGGCTACTTGAGGCGGCGAGAAGGCAGAATTGTTATTACATCGGACAAATTTTTTTTAGCGTCGTTTCTTCCGTTTTCACGTTCTGTGTTCAAATTCCGCTGAGGTCGACTTTCCCTTTTATCCATTCGAGGCTGATCAATAAGTACCAGTTGGGCACTGCGGGCAATGTAATAGACTTACCCCACTCCCAGAAATTGCTAGTCTTCTGCCAAAATTTAAAACCAGTATATCAGCTAAGGCGGTGAGCTGACAGAACAGATATCTCGTCGGACAGAATGCGTAGCAACATTTCCTCCGACTGAGTTCAAATGCCACCGAGGTTGATTTTTGCCTTTTATTCTTTCGGGATTGATAAAATAAGTTGCAGTTTAGTACTGGAGTCGATATATCCAACTTCTTGCACTTCCAGAAATTGCTGGTCTTCTGCCAAAATTTAAAACCAATATTTCGGTTACAATGTGAGATCGTTTGATATTCATTTGGAATTGCTTATAGTTGTATTTACTTAAGCTTTCTCTGAGAAGCGATCTCTCAGAATTGTAACCACGCCAGGCATAAAGCTTAGTCGCATTTTGTCCGTCTTTACGTTCTGAGTTCAAATTCCGTCGGGGTTGACTTTGCCTTTCATTCTTCTGGATAGATAATATTTAGCTCCTCCCCCAACCTGCTTACCCGTTGCCCAATGCTGAAACCAATATCTATTTAAGCTTACAAAAGATTTTTTTTTTTTTCTGAAAGAATATTCCAATTCGTCCATCCGTCTTTTTCTCTATCTGAATGTGTAATTGGTTAACATGTCTTACGATATTAAATGAGATATTTCATTTAGTATGGGATGGATAGCGTGATCTAAATTCTATGAACCGGCTTACAGAAATGGAACTTCTTTTTCATCGATGCTGAATGGAAATTTAAATGATTCATGAATGTCCTTGATTAAATTTTGAAACCTTGTAATATTTCTTATATATTTTTAGTGAAATTTGAAATAATCTCTCCCTTCTTTTTTCAATGCCTTTTCAATCAAAATGTAAGACAACCCTTGATCGGATGTTGTTGTTTTCGCTTCTAAGACCTCAATAGCTATTTCTTGTAAAACGAAGCGCGACTTTTGTACGTGATGTTATTTGAAAGTTATATTAGTTAGCCATAGAAGTACTTGTTTCAGGCACCAATCTTTGATAATCTGTTCACAGTTAAGCATAAGCATTCATTTGCCCTTAATTTCAGCACCTTTAACCTTAATTCAAGTGCGATGCTTGTAGAGAGGCTGGTGTAGGGGAAACTAACTCCGATTTGAAATGCACATACACACGCACACACTTATACGTACACACATATATAGACGTGCACATACATTTGCACATACAGACATACACATATACATACATATACACTCACGAATATACGCACATAAAGATTTGATTTATAATTCTCAAATAATTTCATGATTTTGTTCAGGAATTTTAACTTAATTATTTACCAAATTTCACTACGCCTTATTGATTCAGTACAGCATCCTGTTTTTATTCTATTTCGCTGTAGGGAAGACAAGTTATTTAGGAAAAGAAAAGTCCGAAGCAAAAAAAAAAAAACACAGAAAAGAAGACAGAATTATCTATGATGTGTAATGAAGCTCAAACGGATAACTACTAAAATACACGTTTTAGTAATTTTGATAAGAAGTTCCTTGAATGCTGATGACAGTGTCGCATTCGATGAGAAAGGTTTTCAAAATTGTAAGGCAAAATTTCATTCGCATATAATATGCTACGCCTCGCAACAAAACATTAGAAAACTGTTATTGTTTATCAGCACTGTGAAGAGAACATTATATCGTAATTGGGTAAAAACAGCAGATCACCTGTCCATTCAGCAACTCATTTTCAAGCAATGACATCCTCATCAACGTGTCGTCTTCTGCAATGCGCACACAGACCCACGCACGCACACGCATAACTATCTATCATCTTTCTTTCTTCCTTTCTCTCTCTCTCTCTCTACACACACACACACACACACATATATATGCACATATATATGTATATATATATATGTGTGTGTATGTGTGTATGTGTGTGTGTGTGTGTGTTTGTGAGTGTGTGTGCAGGTATGGAAACTGGTAATATGTTATTGATATAACAAATAAAATGTTTGTACTCTTTGTGATTAATGAAAACAATAAAGGCGGCACTCCAGCATGGCCGCAGGTAAATGACTGAAACGAATAAAAGAATAATATCTTCTTTACTCGAATCCATTCTCAACACATCCCTCCCATCTTGAAATCCACAACTTGAAAAGATTCCATTTTAGTGGTTGAGTTTTAATAGACCTCGTTTAATTGTTGCTCGAACAGTTCTACCACCAGCGACTCGCATTCGTGTAGTAGGATATCTAGTCCAAGATATAGGGTACACGTGTGTGTAGAGTGCTTAGCCACTTGCACGTTCATTTCATGAGCAGGTTGTTCCGTTGATTGGATCAACTCGAACCCTCGACGTCGTAAGCGACGGAGTGCCAACAACAACATTAAGGTGTGCAGCGATGCAGACTTTCTGAAAATCGACAACTTAATCTCAAGCAGAGGCTCACAATTTTCCTTTGCATGGTTTTATTGTAAACTCGACCATGGTCAAGCCCATCAGATTGGTCCACGTTGTCTAAAAATGGCAGTACAGCTCACACATCTCAAAAAGACAAGCGATGCAGTTTGCTCTGGAAATTTGCATGAGGTATTCGAACTGTGAGGGTTGTAATTAGAAGGCAGACATTGTTGTTAGACATCGATGAGGAGATCGAACCAAGTCCGCAATCACCATGCCGCCCAAGATCAGTCTCACTATCCACAACTTGCTATTTTTAATTGGATTTAATTAATTTAATTTACAGTGTCGGCTTCTGTGTCTTTTCTGATCTGAATTAAACATTAATAAAATTATTTTTCATATTCCAGGTTTAATTTAATTAATTACAGTATTTTTCTCTCTACTATATTAAGTATGTTCGTACCCGATATATTATATGTTACTTTGTGTGCATATATTTGTCTATGGAAGCAAGAACATTTTTGAAGTCTGTTTGCTTTTATTTTGTTTTTAGAATGTGTATGCTAGTATGAATGTGTGATTGATGCGTGAGTGAGTATTCAATTTCTTTGCTGATGCCTTTCACACACACACACACACACACACACACAGAGTTCGGCAAAAAAGACCGATCGAATAAGTATCAGGGTTAAAGTCAAAATAAGTACGAGGGGTTTCAATTTGCTCGACCAAAATGCTTCAAAGTGGTGCTCCAGTATGACCGCAGTCTATTGACTGAAACAAATAAACAATGAGATGTTTTGCAAAGTATGTAGTCTATTGTAACATCCTTGCCTTTTATTTATTTATCGAAGCCGACAGAATTAAAGGTAAAGTTAACATATGGATTTCAGCGTGTATGAATGTGTGTGTATACATACATACATGCACACATGCATGTATTGCATACATACTATATATATCTATATCTATATATATATGCATACATATATATATATATATATATATATATATATATATACACATACATACATATATATATATATATATATATATATATATATATATACACATACATACATATATATATATATATATATATATATACACATACATACATATATATATATATATATATATACATACATATATATATATATATACATACATACATACATATATATATGCATATATACGTATATATAAACATGTATACATATGTATATATACATATGTATATATATATATATAATATATACATGTTTTTATATATATATATAATATATACATGTTTATATATATATATATAATATATACATGTTTATATATATACATACATATATATATGTATGTATGTATGTATGTACATGTATGCATGTTTGTACGATTGCGTGTGCATGAGCATGTATATGCGTTCTTTTGTCGGTAAATCATCTCCCATATATTATTGAACACGTGGGAGCCTTTTTGTCACCTACAATTAAACTAATTTACCCCTCTGTCATTAGTGTGCGTTTGTCTATCTTAATGTATGCTTGTGTGAAGGTATATATCTATATATTTTAGTTTCCGCAACCCCCTAACAATTAATAAGTAGGCAGCAATTAATTAAAAGACACAGCCTTAAAATCTGAACATGTTTCTTTTTGTTTTAGTTATTTTTTAAACTTTCTATATATATTTTGGTGCCATTATTTTTTTATTTTTTCCTCAGTTTTTTTTTATGTATTGTTTCGTTTGTTCCTTTTTTTTATTTTCGTCTGAAAAAAATTTTGCAAATATCATTTGTTTCCATTTTAATTTGTCACTCGTGGAATATTGTAAAATTATCATCATCGCTATTATCATCATGGACAAGCTACAAAATCGATATCGAGAACAAGAACAGGAAGAATAATACCATTAAACTGCAGCTAAAATAACAAATATTGACAACATTGCAAAAAAACTAACATTATCAAGAGTAATAACATTAACAAGAAGAACAACAACAAAAATAACCCCAACACAGGAGCGGCGACACAAAGAGAAAGAAATACCAACAAAAAAAATTTAAGAGTAAAACAATAAGAAAACATTGAATATTTACAGGAAAGTTAACAGAACAAAAATAAAATATAACACATTAACAAAAAAAAAGAAATACAATAAAAGGTTTAAAAAACAAAACAAAAGCAAAGAAATTAGGAAGAAGATGGAGGCAGTGTAGAAGAGTAAGTCAAAGAACAAATGTGAAATTATATAAATCTATGTGGAAAAATCCTGCCAGAACATAATAGTTATTTGATTAGGACATTTTTGCTTTTTAGAATTTACTGATTAAATTTTTCTGTTATCATCATCTTAGCTGAAATTTAAATTTTTAAAAGACTCAAAATACGAGCAG
>NC_142948.1:28602130-28609630 GCF_046866305.1 Octopus bimaculoides | reverse complement strand
AGTACATACATATGTGTTTGTATTCATATATATTTTCTATGTGAAATGATTTGAAGCACATACACAAACAGAGATATACACATCACACAGACATAGATACATTCAGGTAATGGTGTTTGTATGTTCAATGTCTCAGGCATACATCTACGCATACTTACATATATATTGAGGAATACATCCATACATACATAAATACATACATGTGTGTGTGTATTTGTGTTTTGTACCATATTTTCGTAAATTGATTAAGCTGTTTATGGAGTCTCGAAGAGGGTTCCCCCACCACCACCACCAATGTTTTCACGTTTCAACCAAGGTGAAAATCGAGTATAGGACAGCTAGAAGTAATAGCTTCATCAAAGGACAGCTGGGACAAATTGTAGTCCATGTAGACAGTAGCAACGTAGAAGCATTCATGTTGAAACTTTGTCCAATAATTGACCACACGAGTCCCCCAACCACATGCATATTGATTTTTGCATATGAATATATATGTTCATTCGTATATATTTCTAAATATATATATATATATATATATATATATATATATATATATATACATATATACATGCATATATACATGCATAATTAGGATAAAGTCATTAATTAATGATTTATCACTGGCTAGCGTACAAAAAACCCCCACCTAAGTTAAATTAATATTAAAAGTATAATTATAAATAAAGGTGGGACAGAGCCTGTACGCTTGAAATAGACGTCAAACAACTACAAACATTTAAGTTACCATTGCGTTCATCAAAAGGCTGTATGCAAGGAAAATGGACAAAAAAAAACGAATTTATAAGAATTTTGTGTACAACCATATATCTTAAGATTTCATGTTTTGCAGTATCAAAATTGCTTTACAATCTTCAGTAGTGTACACCGACCGTAAATAAATGAGAAATACATATACATACCCATAGGACATATACTCGTACAAATACGAGTATATACATATATTTCACACATATATACGAAAACCCCATCGTTCTTTTCAGCCATGTGTGTATTTACTCAGAATAATCCTGCAGCAAATATGTTTATGGAGTGAATAAATATATATTTATACATAATTAGGATAAAGTCATTAATTAATGATTTATCAGTGGCCAGTGTACAATAAATCCATATAGGTTAAATTAATATTTAAAGTATAATTCTAAATATGTAATTATAAGTAAGGGCGCTAGAGGGACAGCACCTGTACGTTTGAAATGGACGTGAATAAATATATATTTAAACATAATTAGGATACAGTTATTAACGTACACTGGCCACTGGTAAATCATTAATTAATGATTTTATTCTAATTATGTATAAATATATATTTATTCATTCCATGAACATATTTACTGCAGTATTATTGTGAGTGAAGACCCACATGGCTGAATTGGGCGATTCGGGTTTTACTTCGTGTATATAAAAACATATATGTATATATATATATATATATATATATATATATATATGTTGAGAACTTTTTAGGTCTTAATAGACACAAAATGTGATCTATTTCTAGCGCATTAATTGTTCACGTTAGTGGTCGACGTTATTTTTAAAATGTACCTTAATCCCCTGAGATTGCAGATAATATTTCTGAATCTCTTTGATTCTTTAAATGTGCTGGACCCCTGATAATTAATCGATATTAATTAATATATTAATATATGACTAATTACCAGATCTTATAATTATATATATATATATATATATATATATATATATATAAGGTTAAGGAGGGCATTGGATTTAACCAAACCCAAAGATATAGGTAATACCGAGTAAGTGCTGTAACCCGGCTAGTTATGCCCCAATCGTTGTATAAACAGGATTGGGGATTATAAGTCGTGTATTAGCGTGTGTATGTATAAATATCCTGTATGTATAAATATCCTTCTCTATCTCTCTCTCTCTGTATATATATATATATATATATATATATATATATATATATATATATATATATATTCCTCTGGGTGTGTATATGTATTTCTTATTTATGTATTGTCGGTGTACCCTACTGAAGATTGTAAAGCAGTTTTGATGTTGCAAAGCATGAAATCTTAAGATATAGGGTATTCCACAATATTTATATAAATCCTTTTTTGTTTTTTGTCCATTTTTCTCGCATACAGTCTTGTGATGAACGGAGTATTAACTCTAAATTGTTTGTAGTCGTTTGACGTCTATTTCAAGCGTGCACGCTCTGTCCCTCAAGGGCCTATATTTACAAATTATATATCTATAATCATACTTTAAATATATATACATACGTACGTACATGCATACACACACACACACACACATATATATCAGTGGCGTGCAGTGACTTCCGGAGTTGGGCATGCAATGAATATCTTCCCCCACCCCCGGGAATTTTTCAGTAAAAAAAGTTTCGTATTCCTACGACTTACATATGGGAGATTCTGAATATGCAATCCCCCTCCCCCGTATGACCTAGAATAAGCAGGGAATAAAAAATAGCAGTGTAGAGATGAGCCTGAAATAAGTGTATTGTTTGTATTTTTATTTCTCTTCGAAACGTCAGTACTTTCCCATCCTCACTCACCCTTAAGAAAGTCTAAAAATCATAAGTGAAATGTAATAAAGATGAAATTGAATTCTGTTAATATTTTTTCATATTCGGAATCTCTGTTAAAGGTAGGAATCCGGATTTTCTTTGAAACAAAGTAACTATTTTATCTAATTTTCCGAATATATATGTTTTCCTGTTTCTGTTGTGCCTGGAATTCGAAGGGTCAGCCTTGTCACACTGTGTCACACTGTGTCACACTGAATATCTCTGAGAACTACGTTAAGGGTACACGTGTCTGTGGAGTGCTCAGCCACTTGCACGTTAATTTCACGAGCAGGCTGTTCCGTTGATCGGATGAACTGGAACCCTCGACGTCCTAAGCGACGGAGTGCCATCAACAATCTCATACAATAATGACGTCAATGGAATAAAAAAGGATTCGAAATCGTTATGTAGGGTTATTGTTTCAAATTTTAGAAAGTGTTGGCATTTCTTTACAGTAGTGTTTAGGCTCAGTCACTGCAGAAGCAGATGAGTGTCTTTGTCTTTTGAAACCTGGAAGATGGCAGCAAAAATCTCCTGCCAACTCGACGTATTTCATCAGCGGTGTCTCAGAAAGATCCTAGGAATCACTTATCGAGACAGAGTGACAAATGAAGTCATTCTCCAAGCAGCAAGAGTAAGGCCACTGCATGCAGTTGTAACCGAACGACGATTGAGAATGGTTGGACACATACTAAGACTGCCAGAGGAGAGGTTTGCCAAGACAGCTATGGACTGAATGCTGTTGGAAAGAAGTCCGACGTAAACTGAACAACACCTGGGAAGAAGTATGCCTGTTGGCCAGAGGCGGAGATAATTGTCGATCATAGACTGCCTGATATGTCGCTCAAAGCAGCAATGGACCGAAGAAGAAGAAACCGGGAAATCGGGCCCATGAGCCTGACTAGGCTTTAAAAGGGCGCATGAAAATAAATAAAGTCTAAAATTCTAGGACAAGCTTAGCCGTTTTTGAGGAGTGTGGAAATCGACTACATTGACACTCGTAATTGGTTGGTACTTATTTTATCGAACCCGAAAGGATGAAAGGCAAAGTCGACCTCGACGGAATTTGAATTCATAAGGAAAAGACGGACGAAATATCGCTAAGCGTATTGTCCGGCGTGTTAAAACGGTTCTGCTTCCCTCGAAATTGTGCTAAAAATTGTAATCAATATTTAAAGGTATAATTTTTTTGTAATTTCTCGAATTAAATGTTGCTTTTAACCAATGCAAGTGTCTGGCCTATAACTTGTACACGCATTTATTTGAAACGCGTGGGCACGTGTTTGTGTGTGTAGGTGTGTGTGTACATGTATTTGAGGATGTGTGTGCATGCGTCGACTTGTGTTTGATTTCCATACGCCACAGCTGTTGATGTGATTATGTCCCCGTAAATCAGCGGTACGGCAACTTAGATCCGGCAGAAATAGTACAAGGCTTTTAAAAATATTGTCGTCGATCTTTCCGGCTAAAATATTTCAAGGTTGTGCCCCAGGGTGATGATCGGATCAAGTAAAAGAATAAAAGACCGAAAAAATATATATATTGAACACACACACACACACACGCTTATATATACAAATATATGTGTATACATGAGTGTGCATGTGTGTGTACTACACGTGTGTGTATGTGTGTGTAAATATGTATCTAAGTGTCTATTATACGCCCCAGTATGTATGAGCGTATGTGTGTATGCGTGTGTACGCACACCTGTGTTTATATGTTATAGAATATCTGTTTGTATTCTTTAAGTGGATGTGTGTATATATATATGTGTGTGTGTGTGTGTGTGTGTGTGTGTGTGTGTGTGTGTGTGTGTGTGTGTGTGTGTGTGTGTGTGTAGTTATTTATTTCTTTATACACATACATTACAGCATTGCCGCAGGTTTAAGCTCCTATATACACCCTTACATGCTGCTATACATACATACATACATACATACATACAATGTGATTATTGCTTTCACCTTTCAATTCAAATTGATATCCTTCTTATACACTTCTTCATTTCCCAATATACAACAACTCACAACAATAGATCCTCATTATTTCCCTAAACCGACACGAAACTCCCTCCAACCCCATCTTCCTCTATTTTACACACCTCATCATCCAATCATATTACATTCAGTGATTTTTTTTAAATATCTTTCCATCTCTTAATGACCAGCTGATTCTTGTGCAAATTTCTAATTAACCTTCAATGTACACGAAATATCCTCTCAGCGAGATAAGTAATTGATCTTCTAATTAACTGAGAAAGCAATCAGTATATACGGCATGGTTATAGAGATGATTGGATTTTCAAACCGAAATATTACGAGTTGGAATTTCAGAAAAGGAAACAAGCAACAAGAATCTAGCTTTTAATAACGTACGGCGAGCTGCAGCAGGAAATGACATTGTAGAATGTCGTATGGGGAGAATTCTAGCTAAACTGAAATAATTATCTTGGAGTAAGTACTTTCACATATGTATTCAGGGATTAAATGGACGATGAAATTAAAAGCGATGACTATTTCCATATAGCGCTATATGTAATTATAATAAGACAAACATTAAATTGATCTTATTTAAAACCAGAAAGCAATAAAATAAAAGTAAATTAGAAGCGGGCAATAAATTTGGGGACGAGGTTAATAAAAATTAAAATAAGTATATGTATTAAAAGCAAACAATACGCGATATAAAATATGATTAATAAAATTTGCTAATTAATGAGCTAGTCTGAAGCGCATATTAACAGTACACATAATGAAAGCCTCAAAATAATGTACGTATATTGGTTTCATTAATTCCTAACAGTAAGTAGCAATAGAATACGAATCAATATTTATTCACATCATGTTGTATGAATATTTATTCTTGTATGAAAGTAGGATTCAAGCCCGGAATAACAGAGCTAAACGTCATTCTTCAAAGTTGTTTCAAAGCTAATGGATACTATGCCGCAACATGCAACATACATATTCAGTCGATAATAGTGACATGTCATTATTAGGTTGGAGCAAGGTGGTAAGCTGGCTGAATCGTTAGCACGTCGGGCGATATGCTTAGCGACATTTCGCCTATCCTTACGTTCTGAGTTCAAATTCCGCTAAGGTCGACTTTCACTTTCATCCTTTCGGGGGATCGATGAAATAAGTACCGCTCAAGCACTGGGGCCGATATAATCGACTATCCCCATCCCCTCAACTTTCGAGCCTTGTGCCTAAAGTAGAAAGGAATGTTAAGTTGAAGTAAGTCGGCGAGCAGGCAGAATCATTAGCAACGTTTCGTCCGTCCTTATTCTCTGAGTTCAAATTCTGCCAGGATCGATATTGCCTTTATTCCGTTTCGGAGATCGATAAAATAAGTATCAGTCGAGCGCTGGGGTCGATTTAATCGATTTAGCACCTCTCCCAAATCCGCTGGCTTTTTGTCAAAATTTGAAACCGTTATTAGGTTGGAGTACTACTGCATGCAGATATGTGGTTGTGGTGGTGGTGGTGGGAGAGAGGAGATGTAGAGGAGGAGCGGACGAGAAATATGTATGTGTCAGGTAAAATGGCAGTACCTTTTGTTGGGGATGTTGCATAATTCTTTTTCAGGGGATTTTTCGTTTACCACTGGCCACCCCCTCTTACATGTGGTTGCAGAAACTACTTGCTTATACTAGTGAGCCCTTTCTTGGGCAAAGTATTAGCGGACCGGTCCTATCTGTTTGAGGGCAGCTGATATGTTTTAAACTTCCTACGATTATACTAACTGGATTTTAGCTGAAATGTATGGTAGAAGCCGCTCGTTATGTCTGGTGAAGTCTTAGCTGACAGAAAAATGACATCCAACTTTCGTTTTGGGATGTGTACAACAGGTTATGGCGAATCACTACAGTTGCTCTGGTCAGACTTCTGTGTCTTTAATATATCTCCAGTATTCTCGGCAGCCTTGCCACTGGTCTAGTAAGTCAGAAAGGAGGAATTGAATCTGATCGTGCATGATCTTGGACTACTGCCTTTTGCTATAGCCTCGGGATGACCAAAGACTTCAGACTGGATTTGGTTGAGGGAAACTGAAAGAAACCCATCGTATATATATATATGTGTATATATATGTGTATATATATATATATATATATATATATATATGAGTGTGTGTGTGTGTGTGTGTGTGTGTGTGTCTATATTTGTGTTTGTTCCCAGCGGCGCTGGACAACCGGTGTTGGTGTGTTTAAGTTCCCATAACAGCGGTTCGGCAAAAAGGCCAATAGAACAAGTATTCGGTTTAAAAACGAAATGAAGTACTGCTCCAGTATGGTCGCAGTCTAAAGACTGAAAAAAGGAACGGAGAAATTATAAAAGATGTATGCATATTTATATATCTGTATAGTTATATATCTGTACGCACAAACACACACACACATATACATATATATATATATATATATATATATATATATATATATATATATATATATATATATATTATATATATATATATATATATTATATATATATATATATATATTATATATATATATATATATATATATATATATATATATATATATATTATATATATATATATATATATTATATATATATATATATATATATTATATATATATATATATATATATATTATATATATATATATATATATATTATATATATATATATATATATATATTATATATATATATATATATATATTATATATATATATATATATATATATTATATATATATATATATATATATATTATATATATATATATATATATATTATATATATATATATATATATATATTATATATATATATATATATATATATTATATATATATATATATATATATTATATATATATATATATATATATATATATATATATATATATATATATATTATATATATATATATATATATATATTATAT
>NC_142948.1:28597462-28601630 GCF_046866305.1 Octopus bimaculoides | reverse complement strand
CTGTCTAGTGGGTTTGTGGAAGACGTTGCGTGGTGGAAGACGTTGCGTGGCGGAAGAGACGGAAAGGGCTGAAGATAGACGACTTACTCTTTGAGCAAACCATGTTCTAGCGTCTGGTTTCTTTGTAAAGAATAATCAAAATGGAGAAAGGACGACTTCCGCCTTCCAACATATTTGCTCAGAGGTGAACGAGAGTGCTCTAAACATGGACCTATTAAACGGGCCCACTCTCTGCGTGCAACTATGGGTTGAGAAGGACGACAAGATACGATAAGTAGAAAGAGTGGCCTTGGATTTTGTGGGCTTTCTACGTATGTACACTAGGAAGTCTCTGTCCCGTTGGAAAATTATCTTTGTTAAATTTTATTGTTACATAGTTTTCATTTGTTTATAATCTTTTATGTGTTTAACACTTCCCTCTTTTCTCTAAGTTTGCCCTTCTAATGTCCTTGCATTTGGTGGAGTCGAGGTGAGCAAGAAAAAGTCATTATTGTTACTGATAGTAGTAGTAGTAGTAATAGTAGCAGTTTTGTTGTTATAGTTGTATTAACAATGATAGTTGTAGCAGCAGCAATAATAGTACTAGTAAATCGGTGGGTGTATGTACGTGTGTGTGTGTGTGTGTGTGTGTGTGTGTGTGTGTGTGTGTGTGTGTGTGTGTGTGTGTGTGTGTGTGTGTGTGTGTGTGTGTGTGTGTGTGTGTGTGTGTGTGTGTGTGTGTGTGTGTGTGTGTGTGTGTGTGTGTGTGTGTGTGTGTGTGTGTGTGTGTGTGTGTGTGTGTGTGTGTGTGTGTGTGTGTGTGTGTGTGTGTGTGTGTGTGTGTGTGTGTGTGTGTGTGTGTGTGTGTGTGTGTGTGTGTGTGTGTGTGTGTGTGTGTGTGTGTGTGTGTGTGTGTGTGTGTGTGTGTGTGTGTGTGTGTGTGTGTGTGTGTGTGTGTGTGTGTGTGTGTATACATACATAAGCAAAAGCCAAAACCATCAGTGAAATAGAAAAAATATATATTTAAACAAATTTAAACAGTGACATCAGCACCACCACCACCACCACCCGCATCGCTCTCATCTTCTCTCACAGAAAACACACACAACGTTCACACCTACGTTCACAGTCTCTCTCTCACACCCTGTAGAAACATAATTATCTGCGCAAGCATCTCCATGTAAATAATCTAGTTAAAATAACTGAGTTTCTTAAGGAACTCGATAATAATCTAGCTATACACACTGATGCTTTTGTTCTCTTTTGCTACGTTATCTGGAGAATCCTTCTTAATGATTTAAGTTTGAGACACGTATTCTTACTTCTACTCCATGTAGCTTGTTCATTTTGATATTCCATTTGTTGTTGTTGTTGCCGTTGTCTTTTGGAATTAAGTTATTTCCTGCTTTGTCGTGTATTAATCGTCGTTTTACCGCCGTTCTTTCCACATTACATTTCTTTCTATATTTTTTTTCTTACTTTTATATAATGATTTCAATGTATGATAAGAACAAAAAAAAAAACATCATTTAAAATAACAATATAAAATGAAATCTCAAACTTGAATCCGATTTAGAAGTTGCATGACTCGATAAATGGTTAGACTGAAAAAGCTCACAGCACCTCACAATTTCTTAAAACATAAGTAACATCAACACAAGCAACAAACATACTAAGAAGTTGTTCACCACAGACTTTCTGTCTCAACTCTGATTTTCTGTTGCTACTCATGAGGCTTTTGCTACCTTGCTACTTGTTTATCTTGGTTTAGCCATTTAGGTCTACGTGGCTGACTATTACGTACAATTTTCCTCATCCATAATTCTACCCAAGTCACAAATGCCCGAATTAACCAATATGGTTAGTCCTTACCCCAGAACGCCTGTTTCATGGCAATCCTTTATATATGTTTATATGAAACTCCCACTTGTAATATTTCAAGAGGAGATGAAACGGTCAGTTAATGCGATGAGTGGAACATTTTTCTTCCAGACTTAATAACCAAAGCTAAAGCACACCACCATGACCGATTTAAATATTAATACCACCGCAACAATTAAACAACACACATAATTAAGAGTATTAGAATGAAGCTATATATATATAAACATGCATACATATATATAAACATGCATACATATATATATATATATAAACATGCATACATATATATATATATATATATATATATATAAACATGCATACATATATATATATATATATATATATATATAAACATGCATACATATATATATATATATATATAAACATGCATACATATATATATATATATATAAACATGCATACATATATATATATAAACATGCATACATATATATATATATATATATAAACATGCATACATATATATATATATATATATAAACATGCATACATATATATATATATATATATAAACATGCATACATATATATATATATATATATAAACATGCATACATATATATATATATATATATAAACATGCATACATATATATATATATATATATATATAAACATGCATACATATATATATATATATATATATAAACATGCATACATATATATATATATATATATAAACATGCATACATATATATATATATATATATAAACATGCATATATATATATATATATATATATATATATAAACATGCATACATATATATATATATATATATATATATATATAAACATGCATACATATATATATATATATATATATATAAACATGCATACATATATATATATATATATATATAAACATGCATACATATATATATATATATATATAAACATGCATACATATATATATATATATATATATATATAAACATGCATACATATATATATATATATATATAAACATGCATACATATATATATATATATATATATATATAAACATGCATACATATATATATATATATATATAAAAACATGCATACATATATATATATATATATATATATATAAACATGCATACATATATATATATATATATAAACATGCATACATATATATATATATATATAAACATGCATACATATATATATATATATATATATATATATATAAACATGCATACATATATATATATATATATATATAAACATGCATACATATATATATATACATATATATATAAACATGCATACATATATATATATACATATATATAAACATGCATACATATATATATATATACATATATATAAACATGCATACATATATATATATATACATATATATATATATATATATATATATATATATATATATATATATATATATATATATATATAAAATGATAGAATTCACAAAAGAAAAAAACAAAAGACGAAGACAAGTGGTGTAGACAACAAACAGATGTATTAGTTTAACGCTCGGGAAGTGAAAAAGTCTTTGGGTTTCGAGCCTAGGCTCTTCCACAGAAAGGAACACAGGGAGAAACAAGGAGAGAAAATTAAGAATGTGTAGCGCCTGCGATCTATACACACATACATCCATACATGTACACACAAACACACACACACACATATATGTATAAGATAGGTTTATATGCTAAATTATCACATGCATAAGTAATCTGATTGGTACAAAATGCATTTATATATGAAATGGCAAACGTAAGAGAAGCACAAAAATATTTCTTTAAAGCAGACGTCTATACACTCCCAAACATTTACAGATACACGTAACCAAACAAGAAAACATGTTCACAAATATACTGGCATCATTATATCACATTTCTTAACACGCACATCCGTTTACTCTAAGACGTAGTCATTGACTTCTTCCATTACTTATTCAAAGAAATTGTTATATTTTTATACTGGTCCGTAGATGCGCGTGTGACGTAAATCATACTGTGTCTGTAGGATAGTAAATACGTGGATATGTATTTTTTTTTTAATGTTACAATCTTACTTTACACTATTAATAATTGCATTCGTCTTCTGTAGGTGCGTGAAGATGAGATTCAAGAAAATATAACAAACACTTGAAACAGATGCCACGACCGTTTAAGGATTCCCTAATTAGCTCGCTAAAGATGTGGTCAAATTAAAAGGTGTCAGCTTCAAACTCTACCTTATCTGTATTAAAAGTACAACAGGAGCTCGGTCAATCATCTTGCGCGTCTTATGTAATAATTTAACAGTTCAAAAATGATGTAGGCTCCAGTAC
>NC_142948.1:28584962-28592462 GCF_046866305.1 Octopus bimaculoides | reverse complement strand
GTTTCCGTTTGTTATCTGACATGGTCTTAAACTTTTGACCAGGCAAAATATTATTCGTTTTCATACGAGGCATACTTTCTCAATTCAATGTTAAACCTTTCTTTAGGTTTTCGTAAATCCTTTTTCTATTTGCCAATTATGAATCTATAATGAAAAATAGTCAAATATATCGGTCTGCAAGGAGTTCATTTCAGCAGTGTTTTCACTGGTCTTAAGATTTTGTCCATCAATATATCTTAGGTGAATAATTTCAGCAAGGGTTATATGTTTTGACTATGGTATAAGCGGCGTAAGCAGCCACCAACATTTCACTATTTCAACATTTCCTTCAACTCATCAAGGCTTCGTGTTGTTGTTTTTTTATTTTCTGATAACCTATAATGAAATTTATTTCATTTAGCAACAGTTCGTTTTGTAGTACGAGTTCTTCTGTCGACTAACATGATTTATTAGCATGTCTTATTGCCATTGACGATCCGAAGATTAAATTGAAATTTTTGGGTAAAAGTTATTTTTAATTTAATTTATTTCCCTCGTTATTAGTTGTTACTGTTACTGTTTTATTTTCAAAAAAAATTCTGAAGTTCTTTAGATTTTGATGTTATTTATATTAATTTTCTTCTTATTCTTCTTATTATTATTATCACTATTATTATTACTATTATTGCACTTTTTATAATTATATTTCCTTTTAATTAAAAGTTCACAACGCTTAATGTTATATTTAACCCGTTTTCTCTTAATTCGTTTTCTTTCTGAAATTTTAAAGAAACATTTTTATTATTTTTTCTATCTTTAATACAGCTTCTTATTTTTCTTTTCACTTATAAACTAATTGAAATTTCAGAAACAGAATGAATGAAAGAAAGAAGAAAATTCTAGATTTCCTTTAGTAGTTTCTTTCTATCTTCCACCAACAATTTTTGTTGTCGTTGTTATGACGGGGGTTTAACTCTTTGTATATTAGCTGATAGTATTGATGATTAAAAGAACACAGCTTGTTGGTTGAGAGGTTGGTTACATTACTAGATACACAACAAAGAAAAAACGAAAATAAAGTACATTATTACACACATTTCTGGTATTTAGTACACACAGTTTGAGAGGGTTAAGTTATCGAAAATTAAGCGCAAACAATATACTTATGGAGTATATAACGTGTGATTTCCAAGTTGAATAACAGATTACTTTTTTAAATAGAGATAAACAATTTCTGATCTCAACCTTGCTGCTTCGTCTCTCACCTTAACACGGAAGAGAAAGAAATTAATAAATGCAGGCACCTGTCTAGTCGCTGTAAGTTTGTGCCGGTCACCGTCGAGTCGTCCGGTGTTCTCGGACCTCGTACTAACGATTTCCTCCGCAAAATTGGTATAATGGTGCCCTGTCTGAGAAAAGAGGCCCTCAAAGTGTTGTAGTTGCTGCAACGAGTTTCTCTGACCATTCTTCGCAGCAATGCCATTGCGGTCATTGCAGTAGGACTCGACTGGGTACATCATATGTTCCCGGGTGTGTGGTCCATCGTCTCTTCCCTTCTATGTTCAGCAGTTTTAGCACCATCCAAATTTTTCTTTTTTATCTTCTTTTATTTCTATTTTTCCTATCTTTTTTGTGTATTTAAACGCTAGAATTTAAAATGTAACCACTTGTATAATTGACTGTAGAAATAAACAATTTATTTTTTATATTTTTCACCCGTCAAGAACCTAAAATAAAATTCAAATGTTTAAGAGTAGATGTAAAATATTTTATATACGCCTGTCTCAGTCGTCGTTTAAGACAAAGAATTCTTGCTCAACGATCAACGAATCTTCTTGTTCACTGATTTACAGTGCAGTGACTGAGTATTTCATTGACGTTTGTGCCAGTTACTTAATTTCGTAGCAGTATCAGTAATACAATGTAGAATAAGCTGGCACTGAATTTCGCTGATAAGGCTTCGATATACCTGTATGAAGGCATCTGTACGGCGTTGGTAAGTGAAGAAGGGAAGTACATGTTATCTTACAGGCCCTCCAACATTTCAATGATGGATTTAACATATGACAGCCGACCTATTGATCAGCGTTTATTTCTATTTGTCTTCTAAACGAAAGCTGTTCCACAACACCTGGTGAAACAATGGAAGATCGCTACGTGCAAGACTGATACGCAGGAAATAGCAGCGAAATCTCCCTTCAAATCCTAGCTTTCACGTCATTAACAAATAATAATAATATGTCAGGAAATAAAATGTTTTTGATCATATTCTTACTTAATAAGAGCTAATCTGAAGCTGCGCAAAGCCAACAGCGACACCTACCTGATCTTATGAATTCAATGGAGTTTATTCGTTTTAATCATTCCGACTTAACTCTTGTTTCCCCTCCTACCAGCCTTCTCTTCCATATATTCTGGCTGGACATCCTCATTGATTCTATCATGTAACAACGTTCTGCGAAGCTTATGAATATTCTCCGACCGTTTCTGATTAGACTAATTTCTTCGACATTAATCAGTTATAATCGTTGTTCTTATTTTTGCCATGATTGCTAAATATGATGATCACTGTCATTAATTCTAGTTGTACTGACTGTGTTTTTAGTCGTTGTCGTCCTCTTCGTCATCACCGTTGTTTGTCGGAACAATTTCGGTGCCATTAATTGTGGATATGTCTATCTGCTGCTTTTTAATGGCCGTATCGTGCTACTGGCAACTCTCACAAAAGTAGGTGTTGTCATTGATTGTAAAACGCTGTTATTGGTTGTGTTTTGTTGTTGCTATGCATGATGATAATGGTGATGAAGAGCGTGATGATGATGATGAAGAAGAAGGAGGAGAAGGAGGAGGAGAAGAAGAAGAAAAAGAAGGAGAAGAAGAAGAAAAAGAAGGAGAAGGAGAAGAAGAAGAAAAAGAAGGAGAAGAAGAAAAAGAAGGGGAAGAAGAAGAAGAAAAAGAAGGAGAAGAAGAAGAAGAAGAAAAAGAAGAAGAAGAAGAAGAAGAAGAAAAAGAAGGAGAAGAAGAAGAAGAAGAAGAAGAAGAAGAAGAAGAAGAAGAAAAAGAAGCTGCCGACGACGATAATGACGATGACGACGACGACGATGATGATGATGATGGTGATGGTGGTATTGCTGCTGCTGATGATGATGATTAGGATGACGACTACAACGATAGTGGTACTGCAGTGGTGGTGGTGGTGTTACCGTTGCAGATGCCTGTTTCTGATGGTCCTGAGCGTAAAGCGTCGTAATTATTTTATATATCGTTAGTCTGTGGATTAACAGAGGCGACAGCGTCAAAGATAAACTGCCTTGTAGTATTCGTTGCGTAATGTTGCGTGCGAGATATTTGAACAGGGTTGTCGTGTGTCCATAATTAAAGCATTTTGTTCCTCGGGGCCTCCTGTAATATACTCCAAATTACTGAGGCATTATAAACAATAGATACTTTGTTTTAACTAATAGGAATACTAATATGACTGAGATATTACTTCATGAAAAAGACTTCAGTATTCTCAAGATGTAGATTAATCATGTTAAAAAAAGAATGCCCATTGTGTGCTGGGTTTCAGAATATCTCCAATACTATTGAAAACGTGAATGAATAATCTGTGAAACGATTCTGTATTTTCTTCTCGTCAGCAGTTCTAGTCATGCGAATGTCTCAATTTAATCACTGTTATATAATAATAAATCTTACGAATGATAGAAGGGTTGAGAGAGAGAGAGAGAGAGGGGGGGAAATATACTGGGAATATTAATGTGGGGATAAAGAGCTAGAGCTACAGAGCGCCATTACAAATCGTTATAATGACCAGTACAAGCGAAAGCTTAACTTGTTGATAGCGGATTATGTAATCTAGTCGTCACCACTACGTGGGGTAGTTGGCATCTAGATGTGAAATGCTCAAGGGAAGGAAGGGTAGATCATAAGGAGAATGATTTACATCGTAGATCTTAGCAACCAGAGCAGATTTCGGGTAGAACTACAGCAAAACTCATCAATTTGCCAACAAGGGTAGTTCTGTTTGTTTGCAGGGTGTCTTTGGAATAGACTTATATACCTAAAATTACATTTACTGTCTCATATATGGAAATGGTGCGTGTGATAATGTTGCGTATCAAACATCTGAGAGGGAAGGGATGATCAGAAATAAAATTCATTTGGTAAGAGATCGATAGAAAGAAGTGGGGACTTAGATCGAAACAGCAACAACAACATGTGCAGACTGAACAACAATAAAAACAAAAATAAAAGCTGGAAATTCATTAACAACAATAGCAACAACAATAACAGCAAGAAGAAGAAGAAGAAGAAGAAGAAGAAGAACAAGAACAAGAAGAAGAACAAGAAGAACAAGAAGACTAACACTAGCTTTTTAACCCGAACTGAGTTAACATCGAAACAGGATGCGTCTTCTCAGAAGTAAAATTTTTTGTGGTTGCTAGTTTTAGGAATTTGCAAGTTTTAGCAATTTGCGTTTGTTGTAGCTGGGACATCATTCCTAATTACTTAAACGGGCCATAATGATAGTAGTTTGTATTTCACACTGCTATATATTTTATCGATAGCTATTTTTCCAACCGCCATGCAAGGCGTCACAAAGCGACAATATATATATATATATATATATATATATATATATATATATATACATATATACAACTGCATATTCGGGAGTGTAAACAGACTCTCACCCTCTCTCTCACGCACACACACATACTCACACGTACGCACAAATGTGTGTCTATCTACTTATCTATATATAAGTTGTTTAAAATAAACAACAAACTGCACGTAATGTATATCGTGCCAGAAATTGTTTGCTATAAAATTGCTTTAGGAATACGCAAGCATATACCGACATGAGGCAAGAGTAGCTCATTGACCTGGAGGTATTAATACCATTAAAATCACTTTAGAAACGATATTATCACCTCTATGTATTAATTACATTAGGTTTCCAGCAATAACTGCGTTTTCTTGCAGAAAGCACCAACACTCGCTGATCATCGATTGATTAGAAATACTCGTGCAAAGCATTGAAGCTAACAGATCATTTAAAGCGATATTTTAGTTCAATATTTTCCAATTGGATGAAAATTATTTTCGTTGGTTAAAAATAGTCATATGATATCCAAAACTGTTGAATTTGTTGCAGCCGATTCATGCATTCTGGTTTTGATTACAATGAATGTCCGTTATAAATGGCTGTCACAATGACGCCCTCTGGCTATAAACGCACCTAACTAATTCCATGATTGCATCCACGAGTCAATTGTTATTATTGAAGTTCATGATATCGAATTTATACGTAATTAATAAGAGTAAATTAAGGTATCAATAATGGATTTTTACAACAAAGACTAAAAGCATTAATTTCAAAAGCTACAAAAATCGAAGGGAGTTGTCTGGAAAGAAATCACCATTTACCAAACCTTCTACGAACAATTGAACAATTTGATAGAGTAAATTAAGACTTTTAGGTAAAGAAATATTCATGATTACTGAGAATGTGCCTGCTGATATAAACTTAATTCCATTGTTTTCATCTCAGTCGTCCTCTGTGCTGCTTTGTTTCCCAACTATATGCAGTGCATTGTTCGATAGCTATCCTGATTTGTTCTACCGGCTGCACGCTAATATAAGTTGTACGTATGGATCCTGCAGCCTCAACGATACCAGAATGTTACGACAAATAGAAGAACGCTAAAACAAATACCAACAAATCTTTATTGAGGCTTTCGTTAACCGTAATCTAAAGCACTATTTAAGAAGTACCAACCTTAACTTCGAACTGGCTGCTTTCGTTCAGACGATTGGTGCTAACAAACTTGCTCATTTTCGTTCCTTTTAGATATGTCAGTCAGTATGAAAAACAATTGCCTTCGTGCAATAATAATGAGATATTTGACTATCGTGGGGCATTGGGAAAGCATTTGAATCTGTTCCATCGCACAATCTCCTGAATGCTTTTCCTAACTACGAGAAGAGTTGCCAAATCAGATGCAGCTTCTAAAATATTTCGAGAAACTATCTGCGAAATTAATGACAACGATTACTCAATCGCCTTGAATAAAATCTGTATAATAAAACAAAATGTGGAGGCGCAATGGCCCAGTGGTTATGGCAGCGGTCCGGCGGTCGGAGGATCGCGGTTTCGATACCCAGACCGGGTGTTGTGTGTGTTTATTGAGCGAAAATACCTAAAGCCCCACGAGGTTCCGGCAGGGGGTGGTGGCAACCCCTGTTGTACTCTTTCACTCCAACTTTCTCTCACTCTTTCTTCCTGTTTCTTGAGTAACGCTGCGATAGACTGGCGTTCCGTCCAGCTGGGGGGAACACATACGCCATAGAAACCGGGGAACCAGGCTCATGAGCCTGGCTAGGCTTTAAAAAGGGTTCATAAGTAAATAAAAGATGAAACAAAATGCTAAGTGGACACATAAATCCTATTGAATTCTGGTAGTTTCATTCCGTTGTTCAATCGTATCTAAATGCTTATACCCTGTTGGATGTTATTTATAAAGAACAGTACCTAAGGGAATCGCAGATATCTATTCTACAAAATGATGAATTTGAATGCTATCTGTTATGTATCAACGCTACACAGTGGCTGTGTGAGCATCTCATCCTCATCGCCACTGTAATGTCCCAACGCTACTGCTATCTAGCACCTTCGGATGATCTCTACTCAACCGCTACACAACACTCCTACCACGGCCAGACTACCTCTATTTATATGTCTTGGGAGATACTACTTCTTCGCCTGGGAGCGTCGAGACAACACTATCAAAATTTAGAACTCGTTATTTGCACACAAAGAATCCGAACAGTTGACTTCAACAATGCAAATAAAGGCATTTTCTGTGAGTATTAGGATTTTGCACATAAGCTTGGAAATACATTAATTTACATTATATACGAGGTTGGTGCTGAAATGTTTTTGGCTTTAAGGGTATCACGAAAGGACTAGTTGCAGCACCAACCTTCCGAGTTCTCTTTTGCGAAGCTTAAAAAAATCTCAAGGACTGCTGCAGTAAGTGTGTGAATCTGAGAGGGGGATATGTGGAATAAAATTATAATTAACTGATTTTCTTTTCTTTTTCCTAAGGCCAGGAACTTTTCAGCATCCCTTCACAATGTGCCTATAATTACATTTACTTTCTTGTAATGAAAAAAGAGATAACAGGACAACAATTTTTAAAATGCTTCATTTAAAATATAATTTATCATTTTAAGCGGACGTTGATTTCATTGATTTTTTTTTTTCATTTCTACAAAGATTTAGTCACTATGTTGTGCATTGTATATGCTTCTATCAGGCGTATCTGTGATTAATGTGACGTACACCACTTTTGTATGTATACACGCACTCGGGAATGTATATGTATTTATACGTATTTTATATTTTACTTGTTTCAGTCATCTGACTTCGACCGCGCTGGAGCGCAGCCTTCGAGAACTTTTGGTCGGACGAATTAACCCCAGTACGTAATTTCTTCTTTTTACGCCTTGTAC
>NC_142948.1:28553736-28571236 GCF_046866305.1 Octopus bimaculoides | reverse complement strand
ATTTAAAACCGTTTGATTTAAAAAAAATTAAATGCAAATTTTAAATCAAATAAAACATAAGAAAAGTCATATCTATATGATTCGGGCTTAAGAAAATAACAGGACATAACATCAGTGGCAAAATCCCAACTGACCTTAAAGCTCATGTTTTAACATATAATTATTATCAATTGCAGATGAACGGTAGGTTGTTATTGTTTTCGCTCATTGTTCTCAATAACAATACATAAAGTCACAAACAATAGTGAAAATATATTCGACATAAAATTAAATGCGTATACATTGTGAATATTCCGGCAACTAATGACACTGGCTATACAAGTAGGTAAGATAGGCATTAACAAGAAGTGAGTAAAGCTATAACATAATGCTTATTCAAAAGATTAATTAAAATATACTAATAAGAATAGCAGTTTGATTATGGTTATATCTATTATCCCGGCTTATAGGAAGTGCATAACGGAACAGTAATTAGAAAGAGATTTCGTTATTGAGAGGAACATAGTATTTAATTTAAACTTGATTGAAATTAGGGTGACAACAGATGTAATTAGGACTTGCTGCAATCTGAAATATAAAGATACGATTCTAAGCAAGTATATTACACAGAATTGCTTTGAAAATAAATTCGTTTATGAACTGTTCAGCATAAAAAAATATCCGAATGATTACACTGGTCAACAACCGATTTTCATCAGAGATATTATATGGTGTTTTATATGTAGTTTTGTCCGCAGATTTCAAAAATGTATTCGGTTTCCTTCTATCAGGCACAGTTTTTCTGATGAGATAAGAGAGGTATATAACTCCCATCAACAGTATCGCTACATGTAAACGTCTTATACAAGTAAATTCTGACTTCTGTTTTGTAACTATTTGTATTCATTTTGTAATTTTATGTTTTCATAATCTTTTCTTTTCATAAATTTTACTTTCTGTTTAAGGTGCCAACTCATCATCTTTATCAAATTCTACTTAGGATGTCAAGGCATTGCAAGAACAGTCCTAATATATTTTGTCATGTCTGTGGTTCATTTACCACCAAAGCTCAGCAACGTTCCATCACAAGTGAAATCAAGAAGGTCTACCAGTTATACTTTGGCTGCCCTCTCGGAGATCAAGATAAGAGTTGGGCCCCACACATCATCTGCTCAGCTTGTTCATATGGGCTAAGGGATTGGCAGCTATCATCAGTGAAAATACGAAAAACTTTTGACTGAATATGGTAAATACGTATTCATATTTATAGATATAAATGCTAGCGCTTTTATTAGTCTGAGTGTATTTCTGAGAGTACCAGAGACTATTCTACATCCATTCGGAATTTCAAGCGAGATGTACATTTTTTCAAATTTTGTTTTCAGTATGATAATATTTTTCTGAATGTTTAATCAAAACCGTGCTTAAATATCACTACATCAATTTATAAAAGAAACCTCCAGTTATAGGCTTCAATATTAGAATGGCATATCTATCTATCTATCTATCTATCTATCTATCTATCTATCTATCTATCTATCCATCTATCTCTGTGTGTATATGTGTGTCTTGCGTGTATGTGCGTGCTTGTGTGTTTGTTTATATATATATGTATGTATTTATTGTGTGTGTGAAAATGTGGATATCGATGTGTATAAGTGTAGAAATATACACACAAACATGCACATACATAATCAATTTTGAAAATTAAGTACGATCTTCCAACAAATCTAGATTTATATCTCTCAGACGAAAAATGATATTCAAGTTTATTCAAATATTATTCACAAAGTAAACCGACTAATTAATCGCTGATTACTTTAGCGATACTATTTTCATTTTCTCTTTTTTGCAATACTTTTGGCACCAATGTTATTAAAATTCCTTTTCAGATGAAATAGATATTAAAAAGAAAGAATAAACAAAATAACGAGCAAATAATTGAATACACTCGAAAAGCAAATAATTATATTTGCATTCAAATTGGCCATACCTTAATGCGATTTCATTCTTCCTTTTCTAACTGATATAAGAAATTTTTTAAGCAGATTTAAATTTAAGCAAGCATAAGAAATAAAAAAAAAAACAAGATACTGAGAAGTTACAAATAGAGACATGCACATACGTGTACAGACAATCTCTTGGCGCACAAATACTTGTAGAGTTAATTATAAACGCGTGATTGCAATGTTTGCGCATATATTACATACGAACACGATTGCACAAATACACAAATTGTGTGTGTGTGTGTGTGTGTGTGCGCGCAACCGCTTAAATATTTAACAGTCTGCAAACTTTAGCTATACCTGAATTTTGCGGAGGATAATCCTGATATTGTTTAGTTTTTATATAAACAAAAAATATAGCATTAGTATATTTAGATAGTATTTGCTTCTTCCTATCGCTTTCTTCTTCTTCTTCTTCTTCTTCTTCTTCTCCTTAACATAATATTATCTTTTCATTTTTTAATTTTTACCTTTTACCTGTTTCAGTCATTTGATCGCGGCCATGTTGGGGCACCACTTTGAAGGGCTTTAATCGAACAACTCGAACCCCAGAACTTACTTTTTAAGCTTAGTATTTATTCTGTCGGAATCTTTCTAGCGAAGAGCTAGGTTACAGCTGTTGTCAAGCGGTGGTGAAGAACAAAAACAGACAGCAACACACACTCATAAAGTCATATATATGTATATATATACATATATAGAGAGAGAGAGGCGCAAGAGTGACTGTGTGGTAATTAACTTGCTTACCAACCACATGGTTCTGGCTTCAGTCCCACTGCGTAGCACCTTGGTCTTCTATTATAGCCTCGGGCCGACCAATGCCCTGTGAGTGGATTTGTCAAATCCACTCACAGGGCATTGGTCGGCCCGAGGCTATAATAGACGGAAACTGAAAGAAAACCGTCGTATATATATATATATATATATATATATATATATACATACATATTTTAAGTGTTATTTTTTTCTCAGTTCTTCGAAATCAGGTAAAGAGTAAATACCCGCTTTCGGTCATAAATGACCAGTGGATTGCACTTACAATGTTACTCTCCGAGTCACAAGTGCGAACAAGGTTGTTATGGAAGACCAGCAATCTGCCGTGCATACCAGCCTCTCCTCTCCGCGCCACAGATGTTATGCAAGGCAAAAGCCGATACGGCTTGACACCAGTGACACAGCAGCTCATTCCTACAGCTGAGTGAACAGGGACAACGTGAAATAAAGTGTCTTGCTCAAGAACATGACACGCAATCCACTCCAGGAATCGAATTCACAACAACATTATTGTGAGCCCGACGCTCTAACCATTGAGCCATGCATCTTCACTCTTCAAAATCTATAGTGAAGAATCAATACAGTATTGGTATCAATTTCGTTAAGGCACTCAGTCGTCTCCCGAAAAGGGAAGGGATCGCAATCAAATCTAAAGAAATCAATACATGCAGTCTCTGCAAAAATAAATAAATAAATAAATAAAAGAAACTAGTACAAAACAGTCAAATAAACACCTAACGTCCCGAAAACCTAAAAAGACATATATCATTGAATGAACTAATGTTATTATATGTGTAGTATGTTGTAATAATTGTTTTTATTCTTTTTCACTTTTTTCCTGTACATTTCTGTGGGTGTGTTTGAGAATGTGTTTGTTTGTTTTTATGTTTGTTTGTCAGTGTGTACATGTGTATTGGGACCGTAACTTTGGGAATGAAACAGAGGCATGGAAATCGTTTCCAGAGACATCGTCCGTCATCCTTTGAGAATTACCTAAACGAATCAAATATATAATAGCATTTTCTGTGCTAATGGATGAAAAATGATTCGGAGCCAAATGGATAGCATTAGTTAATTAGAAAAGACGCTTTTAATTTATAGACTTCAGCCAGTCTGC
Organism: Octopus bimaculoides; assembly: GCF_046866305.1. Taxonomy (NCBI): domain Eukaryota; kingdom Metazoa; phylum Mollusca; class Cephalopoda; order Octopoda; family Octopodidae; genus Octopus; species Octopus bimaculoides. Next base: position 28,567,360 of record NC_142948.1, on the reverse strand, counting down.
TACAGTATGCTGCAGATATCATAATGATAAACATGTATGTGACGACGATAAAAGACAATAACGAATGAGAACGAGGTTAACAACTGCATAATTATTGATATTAAGCGACCCTCATCGAATGATTTTTCAAAAACTATTGATGATATCAATCTCTCAATGATTCTGGCTCAAAAAGATCTCCACATACACACACACACACACACACACACATATATTGGGATCACAAGACCGACGTCGACGACAACAACAACTGCAACGAGGTCAAAATACCACAGGGTGTCGCCAATAAAATAAATGTATTGTTAACATACATCTTCTCAAAGGAGAAGGTGTTCTCCGAAGACGAAATACAAACCCTATTTGTATGTTCACGTTCGAATCAGCCCGAGCATATTATGAATGAATATGTATGTCATTATTTTAATACACGCTGTTCTGCGAGCAATTGATAGTTTATTATATATACATACATATACACATACACAAATACAGGCAGACACGCATACACGTACAAAAACAATTTAAATACGAGGTATCCTGCAGGTATTATAGCAAGATATGTTTTTCAATTTCATAAGCTCTTCTTTAAGATTATATGAAGAATTCATACGGAAATGAAACACATATAAAATATTCACAATACTAAAATCAAAACTGTCACCTGAATGAAATTGTTAATACAACGTTAACGTCTTGTTTTTATGAATTACAAATTATGTAAATAATTGAATAATATCTATTCTTTTCCGGCGCAATCCTGTGCTAAACCGTTGCATGTGGAACATAGAATATAAAACGGACGCTGTAAATGTCCCGATGAGTGGTATGCCTATTTAAATACATACATATATATATATATATATATATATATGTGTATGTTTATATGGTGTATATATGTATATACATGTATGTTTATATGGTGTATATATGTATACAAATATGATACACGTTTATATATAATGTAATACAATAATAACATTATATATATATATATATATATATATATATGTATTCATATATGATATTTACATATACACACACATATATATATATATATATATATATATATATATTCATACATAATAAACGTTTATATATAATGTACTACAATAATAATGATAAATGTGGAAAATGTCTATTTAATTCATACAAGACCACCAGTTCATAGGTGTAGGCGTGGCTGTGTGGTTAGAAGTTTGGTTCATAACCACATGGTTCCGCTTTCAATTCCACTGCATAACATTTTGCTTTGTTACGATCAGACAAATTATAATGTAAGAAAAAGGGGTAAACAACAAAGTGTTCAAACAGGGAAGTAAATGTTCATATATGGAGATTATGTCCAGTCTCAATTGTTTCAAGGTAGGTGGTGAACGGTCCCACCCGTATGCAGCTACGTCTCTCGTTTTGGTTCTATCCGCGCCGAGCTCCCTCTGTCTTCCCCACACCTCTTTTTAACAAGAAGTACGAGATTACCTGCCTTTCTCGTTAACAGGAAGTGAACGAGGTTACCTGTCTCGTACTATGCTAACTTCCTGTATATATATTTGGTTATTCATACCACCGTTATTTTACCTCTGCCAAAAGGTCGTTGACAAACTTTTATCTCGCCACCTTCGGAAAATATAGGGTAAGTTCTCACCCTTTGTTATCTTATCTGTATACATACCAGGTTTACTGACTTCTACTATAGCCTCGGGCCGACCAAAGCCTTGTGGGTGATTTGGTAGGTGGAAACTCAAAGGAGCCTATCAGATATATATATCTACAAACGTAGATATATATATATTGGCGTGTGTGTCGTTGTGTCTGTGTTTGTGCCCCCATCACTACTTGATATATCGTGTGTTTAAATTTCCGTAACGTAGCGGTTGGGCAAAATGGACCGATAAAATAAGTACTACGCTTTAAAAATAAGTCAAGGTGTCAATTTATTCGACTAAAACCTTACAAGGTGGTGCTCCAGCATTGCCGCTGTCGAACGACTGAAGCAAGTAAAAGAATAAAAGAATCAGAGATAAAATTCTACAATGTCAATTATCTGAGCAGACTTACATGAACCCATAATTAATATTAAAATTATCTGATTTACCTTTCTTACTCTAGTAATTACTCTTGTTTATGATTAGTGTAAATCTAGCTGCATAAATATGTTATATCCGTATTTACTTAGAAAGAAACATAACTTTTCCCGACGTTTTGTCGACAGATATTTTAAAGTTTTATGGATACTGAACAGAAAAAAACCAAATCAACGAAGGAAAGAGAAAAGAATAAAAGAAGAAGCAAACAATAAAAAAATGAGAGGACAGAAAAGAAGAGAAAAATGTTGAGAGAAGGGAGAAAAAAATATTGGTTAAAAATTTTGGCACAAATCCAGCAGATTCGGGGGTGGGCCAAATCGTTTAAATCGACTCCAGTGCTCAACTGGTACTTCATCGACAGGAAATAATGTAAGGTAAAGTCGACCTCGATTGGATTTGAACTCAGAATGCAGAGGCGGACGAAATGTCGCTTGAAAGAAGGCAGAAAATTATTAAACGCGGAATTGAAAATGTATTGCCGGGTTCTCTTAATTTTGATTCCATTGAAAATGTTTTTTTTTTTTTCTCTGGCTTCTCGCAAAGAATCCTCCTCAAACAATTGTAAATGTCAAGTTCGATCGCCAATGGGTACAGTATGATACTTTTGCAAGAGGCCTGGCGGCGATGAATTATAGTCGTGACAATAAGTAGTCATTTTTGTAAATATAATGCTATAGGTTTCACCTAAATAAACAAACGGGTCATATTACAAGCATCACGGGTTAGACACGGCATTATTCATGTTTGAACCGATTCGTATATACACAGATAGAATTTTTATTGCAATTTCTTTGCCTTGGCAATTGATGTATTCTTTTCCAGAGAGATGAATTGTTCGTATTGAAAAGGTTCATTCAAATATAATCTGAAAGGTTTCCATTTTTAATAGCCCTTCACATCAGATTGCTGTTCTTGTAATTAATGAAATGTATACGTATATAAATCTTCTTCGTATTATTACAATTTTGGTGTCTCTTTTTATTATTAAAGAAATCGTTTAACATAACAACATCGAATGGTGTTTATTAGTGAAATGTTTAAAGCTTTATTTAGATTGGTATAACTGTGCGTAGATAAAGTGCTTCTTTCTGAGTCGATTGTGCCCGATTTTGTTTCCATAACAATATTATTTCTTGTTGGTAGGATGTGTCCATAGAGTGTAGTATTTATGTCTAGACGTTACTCAAATGCTCAGTAAAAAAAAAAAAAAAAGAATACATATATATCTCGAGAAACTGCTTTTGTTTATTATTATTTAGATTTTATATAGTGAATTAGAAGTAAAAACATATTTCTCTTTACACTTTTTACTCTTTTACTTGTTTCAGTCATTTGACTGTGGCACATGCTAGAGCCCCGCCTTTAGTCGAGCAAATCGACCCCAGGACTTATTTTTTGGGTGCTTAGTACTTATTCTTTCGGTGCCTAGTACTTATTCTATCGGTCTCTTTTGCCGAACCGCTAAGTTACGGGGAGGTAAACACACCAGCATCGGTTGTCAAGCGATGTTGGGAGGACAAACACAGACACACACATACATATATATATTTTTATATATAACGATGACCACTAAAGTGGATATTTAATGTGCTAGAAATAGACCACATGTTGTGTGGTCGTTTGAGAACCATTAGGTCTTAGTAGACACAACATGTGGTCTATTTCTAGCACATTAAATGTCCACTTTAGTGGTCATCGTTATATATAAAAATATACTTTAATCCCCTAAGATCTCAGATATTTTTTCTGAATCTCTCTGATTCTGTAAATGTGCTAGCTTCCTGGTAATAAATCGATATTAATTAATATCTGATTTTTTACCCTATGTTTCAATTATATATATACATAAATATATACGACGGGCTTCTTTCAGTTTCTGTCTACCAAATCCACTTATAAGGCTTTGGTCGGCCCGAGGCTATAGTAGAAGACACTTACCCAAGGTGCCACGCAGTGGCAATGAACCCGGAAGCATGTGGTTGGTAAGAAAGCTACGTACCACATAGCCACGCCTGCGCCTATAAGATGTATTTGCCAGGCAACTGATTTATTCTTATAGCGTGCGTTAAAACTAAAATGATTGTTGCGTGGAAGACGCCGGTTAAAAATTTTGCGTGTTGACAGTTACCTTCAAATATAACAAGAATGCCATTAAACTACATTTTAAGGAATAATGACTTTATACTATCAGCTATTTTTCTTTTCTTCCCTGAAATGCAAATAAATAATTTCTAATAGATAATCTACCTATATCTATATAAAATTGAGAATGTATGTCTGTGTGTGTATCTGCGTGAAACCCTAAAACTCCAGAATTACACAACCAATTTCATTCAAATTTTACACATGCCTTACTTAGGGTCCCGGTTGTGTTTTAGTAAAAAAAAAAATTAAAAAATAACTTCTTGCATACTTTCAGCCCACAGCAACATTATATCTCCTCCACTATTTAAGTATTACGTGTCAAAAGTGAAACAAAAGCACTCATGTCATTCGAACCGGAATCTCAAAAACATTGTTATTATCAAATTTATGCATTTCTAATCAATTTGGAGATATTTGCTATCGAGTTGTAGATTTTTAACAATGCATTTGGTGATTATTTGCTTTATTTCTCGGGCAAAATTTACAAATTAGAATAAAAGAATAAAATTATCATTTCATTCAAAAATTTTTAAGCTTTGTTTTTAGTGACGACTTGAAATGGTAAATATTTTTTCTAAATGCATTTGCTTGAAAAAACATACTTTTCTTTATATTAAGCATTTCATTACAATTACTTTTACGATGTGCCTAAATAAAAACCATCGTTATAGATCAGCATTTCTCAACCTTTTTCGTGATTTGGCTTCCCTTGGACATTGAAAAAATTTATTTCGGCTCTCCTGTGTTGATGAAAAATTTAATCCAGCTTCCCATCTATCTGAGATAGACCGGCCGGCTCATGACAAATCTGAGAAAAGGGGGAACCCGCAGAACTACCAGCTCACGAACTGCATCTGAAAGTTGGCGCGCCAATCATGCTGCTAAGGTATTTAGATGCTCCAATAATGTGCAATGGTACGCGGATGATTATCAAAAAATTGTGCTCCCGAGTTCTGTAGGCAACAATCTTGAATGAACTGGCCGCTGGATAAGACATACTTATAACTCCCATGTCCCTTACTCACTCCGATACGACGTACAAGTTTAAACAGATGGAATTTCCCATCAAACTCTGCTTTCCAATGACAATCAACAAGGCGCAGGGACAATCAATGCAAGCGGTTGGTTTGAATCTGACAGAGCAAGTATTCTCACACGCACAACTGTACGTTGGCTGTCCCCATGGTCTTTCTATTTGTGCACTTGAGGGAAGGACGGAGAATACTGTCTACCAAGAGGCACTCCAATGATAACAACGGCAACTTCATTTGCTCTAATTTCAACTCCGCAATTTTTTCATCGTCCTGCCAGCCCACGTAAGTCCAGTTTTGCTTTGCTCTCCTTACTAACTCACCATGACATTCTTTATTTTCTACCAAGAACCGTCGCCCAAACACCACTTCGTATCCACTTCTTCCTCTTTTTTATGTCTTCGTTTCTCTCTTCGCGTCGTTCTCTGACCGGTGAAACCGGGCCTAGCTGCTAGTTTCTAATAAATTATTCCTATTCTCTTGTGTATTGTAGCTTTCTTGAATAACTACTCTATTAATTTTTTAAAACTTGAATCAATTCAGTGAAGTTATCCTGTAATTTTAAAATTCGATTATAGGAAAAACAATGGTAGCGAGCTGGCAGAATACTGAGTAGTATTTCGTCTGTCTTACCGTTCTGAGTTCAAATTCAGCCGTGGTCGACTTCGCCTTTTATCCTTTCGGAGTCGGTAAAATAAATACCAGATGAACATTAAGGTCGATGAAATCGACTGTTTCCTTTCCCGAAATTGCTGGCTTCGTGCCAAAATTTTAAACCGTATTATAGGAAAACTGTTTTCACGTATTTGAATACACTATGATTTCCAGTTGATGATGTACTACCAAATTAGTTTGCTTCGTCTGATGAACACAACCTAACGTTCTAGTTAACATTGAACCTTTTTAGACACGTAATACCAAAGTGTCTGATACGTGTGCAATAATGACTTTATTGCATTACGCAGGATAACTGTTAAAACGTTATTGAGGCAATCATCCTTTTCAAACATGGTGGTGGCCACTGTTAATGTGTTGAACAAAGTTGTATTCATGATATTAGTAGAGACACACAAAATGAAACAGGATTTACCAAAGCAGATGATGATAGTGGTTCCCGTTTGAGAATGGTAAGATGCATCTCGGGTTGCGGCCGTTTGAAGACAAAAGAAATTGGTAAAAATACATACAGAATGAATAGCAGAATGCTTTTGTGTTTGAGCTGGCAGAATCGTTAGCTCTCCGGGCGAAATGCTTAGCGGTATTTCGTCTGCCGTTACGTTCTGAGTTCAAATTCCGCCGAGGTCGACTTTACCTTTCATCCTTTCGGGGTCGATAAATCAAGTACCAGTTAAGCACTGGGGTCGATGTAATCGACTTAATCCCTTTGTATGTCCTTGTTTGTTCCCTCTATGTTTAGCCCCTTGTGGGCAATAAAGAAATTGGTATTTCGTCTGTCGTTACGTTCTGAATTCAAATTCCGCCGAGGTCGACTTTGCCTTTCATCCTTCCGGGGTCGATAAATTAAGTACCAGTTACGCACTGGGGTCGACGTAATCGACTTAATCCCTTTGTCTGTCCTTGTTTGTCCCCTCTATGTTTAGCCCCTTGTGGGCAATAAAGAAATAAGAATGCTTTTGTGTTTGTAGATTGAATTACGAATCTTGAAAATGTGGGGGTCCCAAACGTGGAATACAATTTAAAAGGCATAGAGAAATCAGAAAAGTTAAAAGTATTTGCAAATTTAATAGAAATAATGAAGGTTCAATTTTGGTCGAACATCAAGCACGATAGAGAGAAAGAAAGAGTGAAGAGGAGAGAAAGAAGAGGTGAAAAAGAAAGAGAGAAATAAGGTCAGACTGGAATTATTGTTTATAGGTAACGCAATGGCATACTCAACGTAGCAGTTATATATAACGTTTTGCTAATTATCTATTCGGTTTCATCACACAGTGATGGAAACAATAGGTTCAGTGCAATGAATAACACTCTAATTGCTGTAGGAAGCATTGAACATTTATTATTTGGAGTGAAAGCTTTAGCAAATTCTATTGCTATTGTATATAGTGTCTTCTGCTATAGCTCATATGACATGGTCATTGAGCATTTGTCCATGTTAATTACATCGCTCTCTCATAAATGAATAAATAGCAAAATTAAGATGGCATAGAATATTGTAATATTAGCTGTGAAATACTGTGTATACACCCATTATAAGAGGGTAATCGATATAATTTTGGTTGATATACTGAATTACTTGTAGAAGATATTATTATGTGAGACTAAAAGCCATTCGAAAGATTTGCAAAGGAAGGAAATTCATTATGATATACTTTTGCTTAATTATTAACTATCTACCGATAAGAAATGATATTCCAACTGATGTGATATGCTGGGAAGTGCTGAATTTTCAGGTAATGATTTCAGTAAATTTTGTGGTATAAGCCCCACCACACACATATATATACATATGCATGTATATACATACATACATACATACATACATACATACATACATACACACACACACACACACATACATACATACATACATACATGCATGCATGCATGCATGCATGCATGCATGCATGCATGCATGCATGCATACATACATACATACATATGTATGCATATGTGGGCACAGGACGTCATGAAACGTGTACAACAAAAAATTACGAAGCACACACACACACACACACACACACACGCACACACACGCGCGCATATATATATATAAAACTTTGTATGTATGTATTTTATGCAGTTGTGTATGTATGTGTACGTGTGTACGCGATCGTATACAGCAGTGTTAAAAGATGGCGAAAAAAATTCTTAAGATGAAACTCTTAGCGTACAAACACCACTTTCTCACGTACCTTCGTAACACATATACAGGCTCAAACACACCCATGCATTCATAGACATCTAATTTAACAGTTTATCATTAACACCACCGCCATCACATTATGCCACTTTTATCACGAACTATTTTTCTTCGAAGTTCTCGAATTTAAAAGTTGTCTCCGGACGTATAACATTTCAAAGCTTGATTTATGACGAAATTACATTCACCTAATATCTACCTTGCTATTGACCCGAGTGTCACCACTATACTTATCTGGTCGACAGGTCAGTTCTAATACACTTCATACAAAAAAAAAAAAAAATGTTGTCCAACGTTCCATATATTAGGTGAGAAACTCGAATAATTTGCATGACTTATATTATTACATTCATACAATCGCACGCCGTCATACAAACATGCACATACATAATTGAACACACACACACACACACACACACACACACACACACACACACACACACACACACACACACACACACATGTATATATATATATATGTGTGTGTGTGTGTCTCTCTCTCTCTCTCTCTCTCTCTCTCTCTCTCTCTCTCTCTCTCTCTCTCTCTCTCTCTCTCTCTCTCTCTCTCTCTCTCTCTCTCTCTCTCTCTCTCTCTCTCTCTCTATCTATATATATATATATATATATATATATACTGCTATAGTCTTATACACATAACGCGCTTGTATGGTCACGTGAATACGCTATAAATCAACCTCCGAGATGAATGCTACGAACTCCCACACTTAAGAAGGGAAAGCATGAAACATGATTGAGCCTGTGCGCATCTATCTATCTATCTATCCATACGCACGCACGCACACATATATAGTATGTATGTGCATGTTGGTGTGTATGTTTGTATGTGGAAATAATGGGACAGATAGTTTCATGTATAAGCTTGTTCTCTTTTCTGTATTCAATTTTATATCACAGAGAAGACTCACTAAATATCTTGTGCAACAGTTAACGAAGTAGCTGAAGAATAAACTACAAGCGTAAGGAAATTGAATAGATTCGCTGTTCCGGCATGATTTGTCCCGGATGTCATGGAACATGGGTGGAGATCAAGAGGAACTTCGTATTCTCTTTCTATTTTTTATCTTTCCCCCATCATGAGTTTTACAATGCAGACAGGTTATTGAGAAAAAGTCGGAGGGAATTTTTTGAAGAATATGAATGGAGTGAAATGTGAAATGCTATGAATACATTGCGAAGAAATGGGGAAATTTGTTGTTGTCGGGTGATAGTGTCGCTAAGATACGATGAAGTGAGAGGAGGAGGGAGAGAGGAAGAAGAGGAGGGGAGAGGAAGATGATGATGATAATGATGATGATGATGATAATGATGATGATGATAATGATGAAGATGATGATGAAGAAGAAAGTGATGATGATGATGACGAAGACGACGACGATGATGATGATGTTGAAGAAGAAGAAGCATAATCTATATATATATAAAAATGAGAATGTGTGTCTGTCTGTCTGCCTGTCTGTCTGTGTGAATCCCTAAAACTCGAGAACTACGCAACCAATTTCATTCAAATTTTACACATGCCTTACTTAGGGTTCCAGTTGTGTTTTAGTAAAAAAAAAAATTATTAACTTCTTGCAGAGTTCGAGCACACGGCAACATAATATCTCCTCCACTATTTAAGTATTACGTGTCAAAAGTGAAACAAAAACACTCATGTCAAATACTTTCACTTTAAAAATGAAACTATTCCACTAACTGAAACAATCACATTTCGATACTGTAAGTGACAGATACTTTCACAGAGAGAGACAGAAAGAGAGAGAGAGAGAGAGAGAGAGAGATGTATATGTATACATATAGATGTACACGTATATGTATATATATATAGATCTATACATACATGTATATGTATACATATGTGTAGATGTATATATATATATACAGATGTACATGTAATATGTATACATATATACATGCATACAGATATCTATACATATATACACCCATCACACACACATACACATGCACACACACACACACACATTAGTCATTTGTTTTCTTATCCAAAACTACGTCAAAAGTACTGAATGGATCTTTATGAAATTTGGAAATTATATTCTTTGCATAACGGCCATAACTCCCATGAACATTCATATATTTTTGATGTTGATGAAATTTTAACCCGAACATAACAGATGAGCATTATTTAGAAAATGATGTCACACGTTATCGAGGCTACCATTCTTTCTGGATGTGCAAAAGGGGATGACGTCTTTATTCCAAGAATTCCTCTTACTCCATCAGGAGCAGACATTCCTTTTACATTCAGAAGACTACAATTCCCCCTTCGTGTGACTTTTGCCATGTCCATAAACAAATATCAGGGTCAAACACAGTCTGTAGCTGGTCTTCTCTTGGAAGAGCCCTGCTTCTCACATGGACAACTGTATGTTGGCTGCTCAAGAGTGGGCAGCAACAAAAAACCTATTTGTATATGCTCCACAAGGGAAAACAAGGAACATAGTTAACAATGAGGTGTTATAATCACAACAGCAAGAAAGTATGTACATGATCACATTCTTTTACGAAACTTCATTGACTTTCATATATTTATATTGATATACCTATATATACGTGTGTTTGGGTGCGTGTGTGTATATACATCTCTATATATAAAGATGATGCGTAGTCTAGACGGTGTTTTTAGATTTCATTATTCTCTTTAACCCGGGCAACGCCGGGTATTTCTGCTAGTTACTAATAAATATTACTGGCCTTAACGAATGCTTTTCACCGTCACATCTATTCTCTTAGCGACAACCCGTTAAAATTAAATCTCTAATACTCCCCTGTAATTAAAATTCCATGTTGCAATTTATCTGCAATTATGTTTTAAAAAGCAATGAAAATATGTAAAAGTTTTAACTGTCTAGATTGGAAAGTAATAAAAAGAAGCGGGAACAATTGCATGTAGAAAGGTCAAGGTTACGAAATTTGGACAGCTAAGACTTTCGATATCAAACCTTCCTCAATCACACCCTCTGCATATTATGCATCTAGGATTCATTATCCAATATATTCTTGTATATATAAATAAAAAAAAGCAACACGGATTTTAAAGGTTATTGCAGTACGCACATTTCATGCTGCTCCAAGTAATGATCGCATTACATTAAATGCAAAATGCAGAGCAATCTTCAGCTGCACAAGGATACAGAAAATTTATTGAAAATTTCAGCAGAATGGACATATTAGTATTGTGACAACATTTAAAATCTAAGTGGGAAAGAAGAATACATAAAAAAAACCCATCTGATTAAAAGAGGAGTTTGACTGTTAAGTTTAGGAGATTATACGAACATATAAATGCTCCTTTCTTAGCTCATTTTAGTGTTATTCTGGTTGTTTTGCACCACGGTTAGCACTGATACGTCTATTCAGACCAGTGATAAAATTCAAAAGTGACTGTCTCGTCATGTTTTCAAATATAATTTATAATTGCATTATCCATCCACTCATCCATTTCTTTTTGCTTGGCATAGAACTGTTTCTTTTGAATCTGTGTACTTGTTGGTATGTGTTCATAGGGTCCTATTAGTGTGTGCAATTGTACACATATTCAGAAATATATTTATTTCTGACTCTATGTGTATATCTTAGTGTGCAAGCAGAGGTATACATATATGTATGGTTAAGTGTTTACATGTATCTATCAGTGCGTGTAACCATTTTATCTGATTTTATGCGTACATATATCAATATATATGTATACACATTAATATACGTGTGCGAGTGTTTGTGTGCATGAGGGAGTAAATACGCATGAATTCATGCACGAGTGTTTTCTGTGTATGTTGTGTGGATATGTATGTATATTATATGTACACATTCACAGATAGATACATACATGCTTTAGAGCCCGCCGAAGAGATAGAGAGAAATATGTACCTTAACGCGTTTGTGAGGTTGCATATATATATGAATATTTGCAGGCCTATACGTTGTGTATGTGCGTGTGTATTTCAGCGAATATAATGTCAATGATGCAAGCATAATCAAAATTGAATGTCTATTAGATAAACGATCGTCTAATAATTAGATAGAAAAAGTTTTATGGGGTTATCAATAGAAGAATTCAGTGAAGATTCTTTTAGGCGCCATTTGCTGATAGTTCTCTGGCTCATGGTGGTAGTGGTGGTTGTGGTGGCCGCTGTCGTCGTATTCATCATGATGGCGGTCGTGGCGAGAGATAGGAAAAACGAAGAAGGGGAAGCAGACGATAATGGGAGAGACTAGAGGTAAAGGGTAATGTGTTTACATTGAAAGTGGAAGGGACACAATGACTGGCGGAATGATAGGGGCAACGAAAGACACGCGTAAATAGGGTGAGAAAGCGAGCTTGATACATAGATAGAGACTAGGTTTGGAGGTTGCGCTGCTCAAACAAATTGATGTAGATTGTATGTGTATTTGATACGAAATAAAAGGTGAAGAGATGAGGGGAGAGACAGGAAAGATATGAATGGGGAGAAAATAAATACACATATCGACGACATTGAACAAGCAGACGATCGATGATTTGAAGAAGAGGGCAGAATACGGGAACGTGTATTGGAGGCGAGGTAGAAGAGAAAATTAAGAGAGTACAAATGGGAAATAGGTAACGATACGAATGTGTGTGTGTGTATATATATATATATGTATATATATATGTATATATATATGTACGTATATATATATGTATGTATGTATATATGTATGTATATATGTATGTATATATGTATGTATATATATATGTATGTATATATGTATGTATATATATATGTATGTATATATGTATGTATATATATATGTATGTATATATGTATGTATATATGTATATATGTATGTATATATGTATGTATGTATGTATGTATATATGTATGTATATATGTATGTATATATGTATGTATATATGTATGTATATATGTATGTATATATGTATGTATATATGTATGTATATATGTATGTATATATGTATGTATATATGTATGATATGTATGTATATATGTATGTATATATGTATGTATATATGTATGTATATATGTATGTATATATGTATGTATATATATGTATGTATATATGTATGTATATATGTATGTATATATGTATGTATATATGTATGTATATATGTATGTATATATTGTATGTAGTATATGTATGGTATATATATATATGTATGTATGTATAATTATATATATATGTATGTATGTATATATTATATGTATGTAGGTATATATGATATAGTATGTATATATATATATATGTATATATATATGTATATATATATGTATATATATATGTATATATATAATGTATATATATATGTATATATATATGTATATATCTAGTATATAGTTATATATATATGTAGTATATATGATATATAGTATATGTATTTATATATGTATATATATATGTATATTATGTATGTATATATTGTATATGATATATGTATATAGATGTATATATATATATATATGTAT
>NC_142948.1:28535468-28547968 GCF_046866305.1 Octopus bimaculoides | reverse complement strand
TTTAGGTGTTTTCGCTCAATAAACACACACAACACCCGGTCTGGGAATCGAAACCGCGATCCTATGACCGCGAGTTCGCTGCCCTAACCACTGGGCCATTGCGCCTCCACCTAGCTCACAATATATAGAAGAAAAAGTGGGACACAGTCACTGGTTTTGCAACAAGCAAATTAGCTAAATATATATATAAGCAAATTAGCTAAATATATATATATATATATATATATATATATATATATATATATATATATATATATATATATATATATATATATAAAGAAAAAACGTCTTACATGATAATTTTCCCCAGCCAGCTGTGATACATGTTTTTCCATCAAATACAGTGTGTTTACTTGCCAATGGTATTGCTTTTACGCATGAAGACATCTGTATGGCTTTGCCAAGAGTCAATATTGCCACATCATTGTCTGAAGATATAAAAAGTATCGAATAAGCAGTATACCCCTATTAGCAATTCTCTTCTCCATATTAGCAATTAATTTCTATATATTGCATGTAGCTGAATTAAATGTGTTACGTTGTCGGGTTGAATTCTTTCGTAATTTAAAATGTAGAACTTTTTATGTATATTACCCAAAGACCTATTTCTAGAAGTATTAGAACTGCTTGCCAATCGGCAGAATACCGGTGCCAGGTATCATCGGATATCATACACTCTATCTATGATATTTTCTGTTGAATATAGCATTTATATGTTGTTGTACTTGGGGACGGTCATATTGCCAGTTTAGCCAATAAAAACACACGCACTGCGTACAACAACATCTGTTTCAACACATGATTTCACATCAAAAATCTTGCAAAACAAATATGTAAAATATATTATTGTGTACTTTCCTACAGATATCGTACTAACTTCTTTGCTGTATTAAGTGGTTAATGTTTTTCAATTTATCATAATTTTTTCTGGAAAAAACTGAAGGAAATTCGTGTTCCGAGGCAAATCAGTCTTAAAACTATTCTTACAGGAATTGGTTTCAAATTTTAGCTCATGGCCAACAATTTCGGGTATAGTGTTAAGTCGATTTCATTGACCCCCCATTGTTTAACTGGTACTTATTTTACCGACTCCAAGAAAATGAAAGGTAAAGTCGATCTCGGCAGAACTTGAACCCAGAACGGGAAAACGGACGAACCGCTAACGAAATGCCACTAAGTATTTTGCCTGGCGTGTTAGCGATTCTGCCTCCTCTTTTTCTACTCTAGGCACAAGGCCCGAAGTTTTGGGGGAGGGATCCAGTCGATTAGATCGACCCCAGTACGCAACTGGTACTTAATTTATCGACCCCGAAAGGATAAACGGCAAAGTCGACCTCGACGGAATTTGAACTCAGAACATAAAGACAGACGAAATACCGCTAAGTATTTCGCCCGGCGTGTAAACGTTTCTTATTTCTTTATTGCCCACAAGGGGCTAAATGTAGAAGGGACAAATAAGGACAAAGGAAGGGATTAAGTCGATTACATCGACCCCCAGTGCGTAACTGGTACTTAATTTATCGACCCCGAAAGGATGAAAGGCAAAGTCGACCTCGGCGGAATTTGAACTCAGAACGTAACGACAGACGAAATACCGCTAAGCATTTCGCCCGGCGTGCTAACGTTCCTGCCAGCTTACACACACACACGCGCGCGCGCGCGCAGATTAATGTTGTAACTGCGAAAACGTTTGCTGACATGTAAATGGTGGAGTTCATCTTATTACATGATGATTCGCGCCAGCCATCAAAATGTCGACTCAACGGCTGCTGCTTAATGCTCTGTGAGCACTGTGAAAGCTATATGATGCGATATGATAAACTGCAACGGAGACTACAACGCTTCGGGAAGCTCGCCGCCTTTATTTTTGCATATCATTAGTTTCAGAATACATTTACTTTTCCCTTATTTATTAATATTATGGGAGAATGTACGAAAAAAACAACAACAGACGAGGGCAGGTGGTGTAAACAACAAAAGGATGTATTAGTATGACGCTCGGGAATACGGAAAGTCTTTAACGTTTCGAGCTACGTTCTTCAACAGAAAGAATACGGAGACAAGGAGAAAAACACGGAGAAAAAAAATTGAATAGTGTCCAGTCAGCGGTCAATCATAGTAATGGCTAATCATAGTAATGACTGACCGGAAGTTAGAGATTTATTTTCACAGAGGAGCGAAGAAAAGGGGGAGAAAGAACGGTGATCGAAGAACGACGGGCTGTGTGTGTGGGAGATAGAATGCTGGTGATCTTGACGTATGTGTGTGTGAAAATGGGGAAGGGAGAAAGGAGTTGGTCAGTTGTAGTGTGTGCGTGGTGTGATGTGAGGGTGTATTAATATTAGTTGTTTTCGTATATACCCATATTTAGGTGATGGTTTAATCCTTCTCCTTGTTTAGGACCATCAAATGGCCCTTAGATATCTTTAGTACAGCTACTTAGTTTACAATCATTCGGACCGTTAATATTATCTTTGAATATTCTGGCATCCAGCCGTCCTGCTTTCCAATGTATTATACCCAGGAGAAACTTTGTCTCTCCTTTCTATACCGTGGTCGCATGATTCTCACTAAACGCTATGCATACTGGCCTAAACCTTTATCTGCTCCTTGAATTTCTGATTTCTCTGTAACTGTGTATTTCGCTAATGTGGCTCCTCACGATTATCGAGACAATATAGTGCTAGAAAGGCTACCATACTAAATTGAATTTAGCTAATAAAAATATTTAAGTTTAAAATATCTGTACATTTATAAAAATAGACAAATAATACATACGCAGAGCACGGCTGGTCGTGTAAAACCCTGAGTGGGCTTTGATTCTGGTGGCATATGTGTATTTGGCCTGTGCAGCTGATGTAGCTCCGTAGAATACGACAATTCTCGTCACACCTGAAAACCTGGAAAGAAACATTATATATTTATAATTTTTAAATTTATTTAATTATATCTGTTATTTAATATTTCTATGGTTACTTCAAAAACAGAGGGAGGAGAAATTAGACGCAAAACGCATTGCATCACCATTATTTCCCCACATCAACTCAGCCTTATTTATCATTGTTCCGAAACAATTCAAGAAAGGTAAGGACTTCATGGTCTTTCAAAACGTACCTGGACAATTCTCTTCCAAGGAATACCTGAGAAACTACCTGTAGTTGGATATGCTTTGGCCAACAATTCTTATTTGAGAGTGCTATGATGACACGACACCTGATCCAGCCAAAACTCAAATAATTCAACCATATAGTGTTCATTAAAGTAGCCATGGCATGGGTCAATACAGGCCGAAACATATCAAAATTTACCCTGGGAAAAAACGTAATGTTTTTATATCAGATTGTTTTTATTTTAGTATTGCCGTGTCCAGATTCATTGTCCACTAATGATTTCTCCTCTATCTGTTTTTAAGAAGCCATAGAAATAGGTTCAGGTATTCATTAAGAAAAGGGGGAATCACTGAACGCTCAATAAATCTTGAATTACCAGTTGCATGGTTTTGCTTTAAGTAGAGTCTTGGTAATTTTATCGTAACTAATAGGATATAAATGAGTATTTACAAGTGTGTTGGGGAGGTCACCGAGACAGAAATGTGACAAAAGAAACGGTAACTATGATGATGGGTGAAATAAATAAAATAAATGCACCCTTTTAAAGCCTAGCCAGGTTCATGGGCCCGGTTTCCTGGTTTCAATGGTGTATGTGTCCCCCAGCTGGACGGGACGTCAGTCCATCGCAGCGTCACTCATTTTTGCCAGCTGAGTGGACTGGAGCAACGTGAAATGAAGTGTTTTGCTCAAGAACACAACGCGTCGCCCGATCCAGGAATCGAAACCACAATCTTATGATCATTATGCTGACACCCTAACCACTAAGCCATGCGCTTCCACTGGTGATGGGTGAACGGTATCTTAAATTTGGTTATCTATATTTGTAAATTTTGGGATGACATCTGAATCTAATTGATTACTTTAAACATATGTCTTTTAATACTTTCAAATCACCTCTTCGATTTTGGCCCGATCTGTCATTCCGATTTTACTGAAAAAGAAGACAGATATTTGAATGCACAACACTTCATTAATTCCTGTACTTTTTTTTTAATTATTTGGGTTTCAATCTTCGCTGATTTAGTATGTGCACTTTGTTGAAACATGACACTGGTATATCTTCCAAGACTACAGTCACAAGATTATATTATATCATATCGATTCCATTTCCTCGCACCTACATGTTTTATTGAGGCCCTATACATGGGGACGCATAGTGGAATTTGAAATTAAGACGAAAAGGAATAAAAACAAAATAGTACTTGTTATTGAAACCCAGAACCATTCTGGATGAACTGCAAAGTATTTTCCGGTACTTTACCAAATTTTCCCTCGATTGTCCGAACAACCATAGTAACACTGTTGTTGTTGTTGGCACTCCGTCGCTTACGACGTTGAGGGTTCCAGTTGATCCGATCAACAGAACAGCCTGCTCGTGAAATTAACGTGCAAGTGGCTGAGCACTCCACAGACACGTGTACCCTTAACGTAGTTCTCAGGGATATTCAGCGTGACACAATGTGACAAGGCTGACCCTTTGAATTACAGGCACAACAGAAACAGGAAGATAGAGTGAGAGAAAGTTGTGGTGAAAGAGTACAGCAGGCTTCGCCACCATCCCCTGCCGGAGCCTCGTGGAGCTTTTAGGTGTTTTCGCTCAATAAACATTCACAACGCCCGGTCTGGAAATCGAAACCACGATCCTATGGCCGCGAGTCCGCTGCCCTAACCACTGGGCCATTGCGCCTCCACATAGTAACACTAATTTCCAAACTATGTGTATGAGGCTACAAACTGTTTGGCAGAGAACAGCCTAATGCACAATGGATTGTCTCAGACGTTTTGTCGATTCTACATCAAACTTTCACACCTAATAATATTTGCATAATTAAAATTACAACTTTACGTACACACAATGGGCAGCCGTGATCACGTGGGTTGCGTCCATGATACTACCGCCACATAAGAAAGTTTTCCCATTTTTCTGAATTTGTAATGAAACGATTGATGGGAATTCGCAGCTATTGGCTTTTTGTCCAGCAACAATGTATGAACTATTGATGAAGAGGTCTTCATCTACAATGCAAAAATAAAAAGAGAGAATGAGAGAATTAGATAAATTATGTAAGTTAATGACTTTATATATTTGAGGTTAAGATCATTATATGAACTACTATCTAATCTAAGGTAATATATTTGGAGAGGAATCTTGCTTGCTTATGTAGAATACATGAACGTAAAAGAGTCAATTATAGTAGAAATGCAGGACGATAACAAGCAACTGTATCTATGCGAAGTGTAGAAAAAAAAAATGAGTGAAAGATATTTTTTAAGGCGCATTCAGAACAGGAAGTGAAGCCTCCATGATCATCTAGGACCTCCATGACCTCCGGGCTGTCTTTACTGCATTAGTAGACAGTTTAAGATATCGAGTTGTCCTCAAACCATATTCTTGATCGCAATACTTCCAACATAGTGAACCACGCAAAATACATCCAAAGCAATTTTCAAACAGGCTGTGCTAAATTTGTTTTTGAAATCGAATTAATCAGTAATGATCTTGCTACAAATGTAATAGAAACGCCATGTAAATTAGGTACAATGTATCTCTTATTGGCTTTATGGTGATTGTGAACTTACTGTCTTTGTCATAAGTATACAGAATGCTACCCAACTATACTTTGTTGATAAGCATCCTTTAATATCGTCTACTTAAAAATAACGACGCCATTAAGGAATATAGGTAATAAATATGAGAATTTCAGCATGTGAAGCATTTTCTAAGAGTTTAGTCGACAATGTCATTGATCCCAGGTGAATTTATAATCAGAACACAATGAGACGAATCTAACTCTCACTAATTCTATTCATTAAATTTCTAATAAATGAGCGGATTGAATAAGATAAATGTTTAGAAAAATAGTAAAAATTATATACATACCTATACCATACTCGATCTAGAAAAAAAAAATAAGTAAAGAAATCAATCGCATTTGGGTTTCATAAACAATCATAACGTGACATTTTTAGAGAAGGACGCATGCTTTAACGAAGTTCTTTCAGATTTAATCGTCTGGATCAAAATCTGATAATTACTCCAGTCAAACAGTTTGAAAGGTGTTAGAAAATATTGGCGAAAAAGTCGGGTCTCTTCTGCTCTTGAACGAAGGGGATTAAAACAAATACGGGGTTTTGTCTTAAGAAATCTGAACTTAAACAAAAGACGTAATAAAATTTTAAACACACGGTGTTCTGTGCGTGTCTACCTATTTGCTATTATTTTGAATAATCCTTTCCACTATAGACAAAGGTCAGAAATTTTGTGAGAGGTGGCTAGTCGATTATATCGACCCCGGCAGCATAACAAGTATTTATTTCATCAACCACGAAAGAATAAAATGCAAAGTCGACTTCGGCGGAATTTGAACTCAGAACGAAAAGACGGACGAAATGCCGCAAAGCATTTTTTCCCATCGTGTTGATGATTGCTGCCAACTGGCTGCAATTACCACTTCGATTTAAAATAATGCTTTCTATTACTGTCCCAGGTGATGAAATTATGTGGAGAAGAGGTTAGTTTATTGCATCGACAAGACTGTTTCTTTTTTTTTTTTCTTTTATCCACTTCAAAAAGAATGAAAGGCGAAGTCGACCTCAGAGGCAATTCAACGAAGAACGTAAAAACGGACGAAATAGCGCTGAGCATTTTGTCCAGAGTACGAACGATTTTGCAAGCATGCTGCATAAACAATTGCTTCGTGTTTATAGGCATGACACTAACTTCCCGATAGATAGATAGATAGATAGATAGATAGATAGATAGATAGATAGATAGATAGATAGATAAACTGATAGACATATACATACATACATACATACATACATACATACATATTTCTTGCCAATGGTTACTGTTCTCTGAAGTTTTCTCAATAGCTTATCGCTGAAGTTTTGAATACAAATCTCCCAGTCGAAAATATTATGACTCTTCGACTAGTATTGAATCATTTATGTACTGTGTGCACAATGTACCCAGCTACACCCGCAATAATACGCACACACACACACCAACACGCGCACTTGCGCGCACGCACACACAAATGGAGAGACAGAATGAGATACTAAAACTGGATATTTTTTTCAAAGTTATATGTAGAAAACTATGCAGGTTGGGGCATATCTTTAAAATGATAGCAAGATAGAGTATAACTTACTGGTTCTTCGAGAGGCATACCATAGGCCAATGCCACTAGACAGAGTATAAACAGCATTTTTGATTATGTTGTAGTACTGGTGAAGTCCTTTGTGTCCGAACAAAATATAACTTTATATATATACATGTGTGTATATATATACACTTATAGAAAGCGGTTACTCCTTCCACGCGCCCCCGTATTACAACTCTGAGAGATAACAGCTGCTGCCTATCACAGATCAAAGAGGCGTTGAGATTTCCTCATAACAACCTAAAAAGCTTTTCAGATAAGCAATCGCTCTCGCCTACCAATTTGAATCAAAAGATTTTTGGTGGGAGATTTCATCGATGATTTTCGACAATTTGTGTCCCTCATGTTATTATTTTGATACAGCTTGTTTAATGTTTACTTTACAGCTTTAATAACGAGTGCTGAAAAAAAAGAATTGCAATTAGAGCCATTTAAGCTATCTGTGGAAAAGTGGATTGAGTACAAGACCAGCTGCAATAGAAATTAATGATGTGAAAGGCCCTGCATCTGCCAGTGAACATGTGGTGCGAAACAGGTTCAAGCTAAGTGACACCAGATTCGATGACAAACCACGGTTGACGAGACCCCCTGTTGTGCCTCATGAAGCCTTCAAATGGACTTATCTTCTCTCCTGAAATTTCAGGCACATGGCCTGAAATTTTAAGGGAGCGGGTAAGTCGATTGCAAGATTGACAAAATTGTTTTGTGACATTTCTTGCGGTTTTACGTTCCAAGTTCAAATTGATCCGGTATTGATCCAGAACTGTATCACATTCAAAGAAACAAGCTGCGGAAAGCGAGTCTGACAAACGTCAACCTCATCTGTCCACTATCATGGAAACAATGGAGATGTCGCGGCTTCAACACATTTCTGTACATCATCAGCCACGGCATGCTCATTCCACTCTCTACTCAGCAAGTGCTGACAACAAATGGCACACCTGACAAGACGTCCCTTCCACAGAAACACGGAAGAATAAAACACGTCCCTTCAACAGAAATATGGAAGAGTAAAACAAGTCCCTTCCACAGAAAGCGGAAGAGTATGTGTTTCAACCAGGTCAGACGCGAGCTAGAGCAAGACATGACGCCCAGGCGGAAATATATGACAGGGGTGAAATATACGTTTCTCATCTTAACCCGTTCTTGCAGCAATCGCTTTCTCTCAATCAAGTTATCGGGGAAATTGGCCACCCTGCTCGTCACTAGTTCTCCACGCGTCCAAAACCAGACCCCGAACAACTTTACCGGTCTTTCAGTCCAGCGTCCATCGATGTTATTAGAGGGCTTGAACCTACCGCTCCAGATGCCCAGCTGGAGGCCTGCTGACCTTTCTTGTTTGATTTTTGTTTCTGTTACTACCTGGTCGTTTCTTGCAATAAGTGTCGATCAGATATATGAATCTGGTGAGTGACACTTCGCTATGGCAGTGGCATAATCCACGTACGCCATCACGGTTCTTCCACTTTCTAGTTCACGCAGAATGCCCTCGATGTCTTTAGTTGGCAGAATAGTGGCTCTTGTGTCACTACATACGAGAGATACAACGTTGATGGACTGGGGGCATGACACTGAATTGTTGCGAGAGGTAACCATTCACCCGAATTACCGAGATAATGTTGTTGTACGCGACAGCAGGAGCCGGAAGCGGAACTGGCCGTCGTGAAGACAGACACCATGTAGTGGTGGTTAGCCCAATTCTAGAATTTTGATTGATCAAAATTGGGCATCGCCTATGCCAGGTTCTTTACCCACCCTCTCTACAATATATCACATTAGCTGGAGGTTGTCGTGGATAGATCTGTTTGGGTTGACGCAATTTTTCACATCACCAGTCGGTCCCCTAGTGACAAGCGCCAACCTGTTTACTAATATCTTGGACAAAATTTTAATTATTCGAAAAGAAGCATGAAAATGTATGGAGGGAATACAAAACCACAAGATATTGAGGATTTACATAAGCAATACACAATGACAATTTATTTATATTCATGTATCTGTCATGAAGTAGACAGCTACATGAGCGAAGACATGCACTTCACAATTGGTCACATCCAAGTCCTTAAAGATCGACCGTATCTTGTGACACAAGTCTTTCCCAAATAACATCTTCAATTCGTCTCAGAGATGTACAGATGTTGTGGGAGTTGTTGCTGTTCCTCTACTGCTGCTGCCGCCGCCTCTTCTGCCTGCTGCTGTCGCCTCCTCTGCCTGCTGCTGTTGTTGCCTTTGATAACACTGCTGTTGCTCTTCCTGATTTTGATAAAGTTGTTGTTATGGCTTGAGTTGCAATTGTACTGCCTCTAGCCTTTGTCTATCAGATCGCTGTTTCTTTGGTTACATCAACTGATGATTTTTGATTTGAGGGAAGAAGAGTTATAGCGGCAACTAAGTGTTGTAGTGAGAGGAACCATTTCTCATCTTAACATTTTACGCAGCCTAGTCGGTCTCTCTCTTGGAGACGCTATGATTATACATGAAAAAATTACTAAAAGTTGAATATTTTGTAGCAAAGAAAGATTTTTCTTAGAGCCTTAATGTAGCTCTAATCTCGTCACTCAGTAAGTTAGTTATGCATTTAAAGAAATGTCAAAATCAGTTTTAAGAAAACTGGCCGAATAAACATGCAATAAACATTCAATAGCTTTCGAAAAATCTAAGTAGCCACATCTAAGTTCTCTCAAACGTTTAGTGAAAATGATAATGAAGCAGTATTTCGCTCTACCTGGCATCTGACACACCAAACACAATTGAGAAGTCGGAAATATAAAACGGTGAGGATTGCGCAAGATTTCAAGTAATTACTTAAAAGATTTAGAATCCGAAACAATCATTACACTCATCCAAGTCAGTTCAATTCCCAGAGTCTGCGGAAAGATAACTCCAAAGTCAAATAAAGCATCAAGCGATGAAACAGCTAAACAATTTTATAGATTCTTATCATCCTTGACATTACTAGCGCATACCACAACATTTGAAGAGACAACACGGTTCCAGGCTCCGATCCCCAGCCACAAAAAAAATCATAACAGACAACATACATCACCTCTTTAAAAAAAAACAAATTTTACTAGAGAACTTTATAACTATGGTTCATATTATGAAAGTTTCTACTCCAGATTTCATGTAACCCAATTCACACAAAAAATATTCAAAACTTCCACAAGAAATAACACTAAACCCTGTTTCTTACAACTTGTGCAATTTCTTGAAAATGCGCCTGCCACCTTTACTTGAATGTTGTCATATATACAGACAAATTCAAGGCGGCGGGCTGGCAGATTCGTTAGCATGCCGAACAAAATGCTTAGCAGAATTTCGTCCGTCTTTATTTTCTGAGTCGAATTTGTGTTTCATCCTTCAGAGTGGATAAATAAGTACCAGTTGGACACTGGGGTCGATAAAATTGACTAGTCATCTTCCTCCAAATTTTAAGCCCTGTAACTGTAGCAGAGAGGATATATTTCAGACAGATTCATATCCAGATTATAGGAGCTGACAGAATCGTCAGCAAGCAAGACGAAATCCGTATCGTCGCTTCGTTTTGAGTTCAAATTCCGCCGAGGTCGACTTTGCCTTTCATCCTTTCGGGGTTGAAAAATTAACTACCAGTTGCGTTCTGGGGTTGATGCAATCGACTAGTTCCCTACCCCCAAATTCCAGGCCTTGTGCCTATAGTAGAAAGAATTATGTTCGTATCCTCCTACTTATCTCTCGATATGGCTGATAATTACTCCAAACCTACATTAAACACGTAGAATCCTACCTTCAGATCAACTGACTTAAAGTAGCGTCTAACTACATCTTATTTTGTCCCTACTTTGTCGGTAACAACAGAGAACATCACGTTTGATAATATCAGCATACCATGCATTTCATCTCAGACTTAGTACAGAAATTTCTCCTAATAAATAGAAAAATACATTAATGAAGTACTGCTGTACCAATAAGAATATTCAATCATTAATGTGTTACACAGTTGCTATTACTGCAGCCGATGTAGCTCAGCACTAACGCAGACAGTTCACACATCTATACATCAGTGCAACGAAAAAAACTGTTACGGTACAACAACTTAAGGCTGGTAACGGTTACACTGAGCAAACTTAGAGTTTTATAGTCTTTCGGTATTCGAGACATCAGTCGAGAATATAATCATGCTACTTTCCAGTTTACTTTTATGAGAAGCTTTACATCATATGTACGCTCACACACGCATGTACTTTCGAGTGATTCTGCAAAAATCACACCTAAACATATACATACATAAATATGCATCTACATATATATCTACATATGTATTGCATAAAGTATGTATACAGTAAGTGTCACATGAAATTAGTCAGCCTCGTTTTTGATATTTTCAGTGTCATTAAGCATAATGATACATTTACCATAAGTATAACTTTTATCGTAACTTTCAATTTTTTAAATAAAAATAAATGAGTTTGTACGTGTTTTCTTTTTCGTAAATGAATACCTACTTTTGCACCACCACGCCCTGTGTATATATATATATATACACATACATATATATATATATATATAGAAATTTAGAGGTAATACTTGACAATTGTAAGCACCTGTGTATTCCAGCTAGTGGTTGCGGTGAAAGAATAAATTGTAAATCCAAAAAATAACAACAAAACTACAAAGGATTCCGCGGTACACGTGTTTCAAGCTTTATATGTGTATAATATAATATGTGTATAATTTACAATGTAAAGCTATCCTCAGCCGCAAAATTATTTCTCTCCCAGGAGGTGATATAATTTCCTGGGAGAGAAATAATTTGCGGCTGAGGATAGCTTTACATTGTAAATTATACACATATTATATTATACACATATAAAGCTTGAAACACGTGTACCACGGAATCCTTTGTAGTTTTGTTGTTATTTTTTGGATTTACTATATATATATATATATATATGGGGAGGGGGAGAATTCACAAAAAAAAACAAAAGACGAGGAGAGGTGGTGTAGAAAACAAACAGATGTATTAGTATAACGCTCGGAAAGTGAAAAAGTCTTTAACGTTTTGAGCCTACGCTCTTCAACAGAAAGGAATACGGAAAGAAACAAGTAGAGAAAAAATGTGTAGTGGCTAGCGATCTATCATGGCGAATGCCGGACAGAAGGGTCACAGAGAGAGAGAGAGAGAGAGAGAGAGAGAGAGAGAGAGAGAGAGAGAGAGAGAGTGTGTGAGTGTGTGTGTGATAGA
>NC_142948.1:28500468-28532968 GCF_046866305.1 Octopus bimaculoides | reverse complement strand
AATATGACAGCTGACATTTTTCTTCAGCTGAAAAGCAATGGTATATCTCTCACTAGAAAATAAAGATTAATATTTGTCTAAACAATGAATTTGGGAATTTAGATAAGCTACAACGTATTCTTGTAGATAAACATAATAACTGACAAATACATGAGAAAGCAATAAATAAACAAGTAAGGGTCCATTTTTTTGATATTTTAAAATTTTCGTGTCGTTCAAAATAACATTAATGCCGTAATTGCTTTTGAATTGTAAGTTTTTAAAAGCATACACAAGGTACCCAATATAGTTTTAAGGCAGGGTTCGGAGAATGTGTTTAAATATACTGATTATTGAGATGCGCAAGAAAGCCTCGTGGTATTGAGATAGTGAGAAGTGGATGTTAAGTTTTAACAAAAAAAAAAACGGCTGTTGATTTTTTAGCAGAGAAACAGCTGTTAAGTTTTAACAGCAAGATAATAAACGTGCAAACTAGTCTCGTAAAATCTGTTTTCTTTTAGAGGAACATGATTTACGTACAGAAGGCGTAGGAGTGGTTGTGTGGTAAGTAGCTTGCTTACCAACCACATGGTCCCGGGTTCAGTCCCACTGCGTGGCACCTTGGGCAGGTGTCTTCTACTATAGCCTCGGGCCGACCAAAGCCTTGTGAGTGGATTTGGTAGACGGAAACTGAAAGAAGCCCGTCGTATATATATGTGTGTGTGTGTGTGTGTGTGTGTGTGTGTGTGTGTGTGTGTGTGTGTGTGTGTGTGTGTGTGTGTGTGTGTGTCAACATCGCTTGACAACCGATGCTGGTGTGTTTATGTCCCCGTAACTTAGCGGTTCGGTATAAGTGACCGATAGAATAAGTACTAGGCTTCTAAAGAATAAGTCCTGGGCTCGATTTGCACGACTAAAGGCGGTGCTCCAGCATGACCGCAGTCAAATGACTGAAACAAGTAAAAGAGTAAAGAATTAAATTACTCTAAGAAGAATTTTACAATTATACATTTCTCTTATGGCTTCAAATATGTTCATGCTGAGACTAAATTACAAAATATAGCAACAATGCAGGTACGGTTGATACCGTGTTCAAATCAAGGTTCAAATCAAGATAATTCAACGAACCATCATACACTTCTTTGGGGATTAACTCCCAAACAGTTTTAGAGTAATTTTATATTTAAATTTCATAAAAAATTTTTGAAGAGATAATGTGGAGAGGAATGAAGAGACTGTGTTGACATGACAAAATACATACATATATGTATGTATGTATCTTCTATTTTTTTAATTATTTTAAATCTTGCACTGAAATTGTTGTTGTTGTTGTTGCTTTTGTTGGCTTACGACGTCGAGGGTTCCGGTTGATCCGATCAACCGAACAGCCTGCTCCTGAAATTAATGTGCAAGTGGCTGAGCATTCCACAGACACACGTACCCTTAACGTAGTTCTCGGGGATATTCAACGTGACACAGTGTGACAAGGCTGACCCTTTGAATTACAGGCACAACAGAAACAGGAAGTAAGAGTGAGGGAAAGTTGTGGTGAAAGAGTACAGCAGGGTTCGCCACCATTCCCTGCCGGAGCCTCGTGGAGATTTTAGGTATTTTTCGTTCAATAAACACTAACAACGCCCGGTCTGGGAATCGAAATCGCGATCCTATGACCGCGAGTCCGCTGCCCTAACCACTGGGCCATTGCGCCTCCACACTTGTTAAGATTACCTCTACAGATATTCAATAAAAACTATAGCCAGCACTGAAATAATAGCCAAACTAAAAAAATAAATAAATAAAAAAATTTATAAAAAATGAAAATTTATGTCTATGTTAAAGTAATGGGAAACAATCGCGGAACTCAGAAAATAATTATCTAAGGAGTTCTCTCCCTTACAAGGAAGCATTTTTGTCTTTTAATAAACTTTTAACATAGGATGCAACCATGTTAGTGCACAGTTGTGCGTAGGCGGCGAGTGTACTTATACATACATACTCTTTTTCTCTTTTACTCTTCTACTTGTTTCAGTCATTTTACTTTGGCAATGCTGGAGCACCGCCTTTTTAGTCGAGCAAATCGAGCCCAAGTCGATTTGTAATTCTAGTGCTTATTCTATCCGTGTCTTTTATACATCTCTCATTGAAGTTCATTAATTACATTTCAATTTTGAAATTACAAACTTCAATTGTCTTTACAATATTTTCACTGCGTCCCTTTTATGAGTGTATGTGCTGTGTGTGTGTGAGAGTGTCTGTGTCCATTAGTGTATGTGTTTAGTGTGTGTGTTTGGTGTGCTGGCTTGTGTTATATGCGTGCGTGTGCGGTGCATTTCTGTGCGCTGTGTCTGCTGCGCGCGCGCGTGCGTGCGTGCGTGCGTGCGTGCGTGTATGTGCACTGTGTATTGTCTGTGCGTATGTGTATACTGTGTGTGTGCGCGCGCGCGCATGCACGTGACTGGATCGTCTGTTACACTGTTCAATCTTACACCTGCAAGCACACACAAGTGCACGTGCACGCACGCGCATAAACGAATACGCGCTCGGGCTAGTGCACCCACACTCTGTTCTTTCTTTCTGAACCTCGCTTTCGCTTCCTCTAATTATTGCCAGACGGGAACGACGACTCTCCTTCGCAAATAATAATCAGACACAAACAGTGTGTCGTTAGCCAGCTGGAGGAAATGTCTTCCTAGGGTTATAAACAATATAGCATCGTCCCCTATTGGACAGCCACATTTATGTGGCAAATATTCTATATATATATATATATATATATATATATATATATATATATATATAATGCATAAATCTCTCTCTCTCTCTCTCTCTGTATGTATATATATCTGTCAGAAGGGGCCTTGATGACTGCCATGAGGCAGGAAAGTATACTAGTCCTTATATATTTTATGCTCTATATTTAATACTCAATATTTCATATATTCAATAAGACATTCAATACTTCATTTTATTTTACTTTTTATATTATATATTCTATATCCCACATTAATTTTATAAGAATACAAATAAACCAAAAAAAAAAAAGACAGTTTTGGAACTCTTTTAAATAATATATATATATATATATATATATATATATATATATACACGAGACATATTTCCTCTCGGGAACTGTAGATTTCGATGCACATAAAGCTATAAATAACAGAGCGTAACAAGTTTAACCTTGGGTTAAAATATTTTTGGATAGAAAACGTTCAAGGCTGCTCGTGGTACAATGCGTGTCATGGTTACAAGAGATTCGGTTTCGGAATACAGATATATATCATTTGAAATTTAACACATATTTACAAGTGGAGAGAGAGACACTGATGGGAAATAAAAGAAGAAATTGATCATGAAGTAACAGAAAGAAACATTGGAAACAGTAATTACTAAAAAAAAAATAACGAAAGAAAAAATACTGAATAACAATGTAAAAAAAAAAACAATAGTGGAATGTTGAAGTGAGACAGGGACACAGTTGAAAATCCCAGATATCGAAAGCCCGAACAGAAGGAACGACAAGCTTGTGTGTGTGTTAATGTGACGTTAACTGTGTACATACGGCATATATATATATATATATATATATATATATATACACATACATACATACACATACATACAGGTTGAAAATATGCGTAAAAAATATAAGAAGTGGAAGAGAAATGCCTTCGTTTCGTATAGTTTAATATCATTTTATAAATATATCCATATAATATGCATATGTTTATAAAAAAATATTAAACTATATGAAACGAAAGCATTTCTCTTCCACATATCTCTTCAAATTGCTAATGGTACATCATCTAGACAAGGCGTAAGGAATGTTTTTTTAATAAATGAAGGTACGACTCAACTGTTACCGTGTTTCGGAAGAAATAAAGACCAATTATCGTACTTCCCCATATAGCCACCCACACCATATTCCTTGGAGAGCACTGGATATGCACATCCTCAATCGACCGAGGATTTTCTGCCGACCAGTACCATAAAATATATCTGTTAACCGAACTGTTTAAGAAAAATATTGCTTCGTCACTGAAAGGAATATGCTTTTCCATCTCTATTTGTTCGTACTAATTGCACTCTATATGGATGAAAATGACTGCGAGACAAAATGCGGCCAATGGAACGCCTTGGTACACCCGTTTCTTGTGAAACTTTTCTGAATGACTTTCGTCGGCTTCCTTCCACATATCTGCATTATCAGTGCAGATGTTCCAGAATCAGTTGCAGTTCTTTTCTTCTTCTTCCACTGCGGGGCCGGTTATGGGCGCTTCCTGTTTCTTGAAAAACGAATGTCTTACTGGCAGCTCTGTGTGTCTGTTCGGGTACTAAGCATTAAAAATATCTGCGACTGAGCGTGACTTGTGCATATATGTCCAATTTTTCAAAATTTACCGCGCATGTGCAGAATACCTAATCGGCAGCAAATACAAAAAAAATATGCCGATTTTTCAGAAATTTGCCAAAAACATTTTATAATTGGCCTGGCAGAATAAATAGTTTATTTTGCTAAAATAACTTGAAACCTGGTTCGAAACATAGCTGGTAAATGTTTTTATTTTTCATTCCTTTTCGAAATTATTCCTATTTCGTGGTGTAGAGCTTTGGCTGCCCTTTCTAGCGGGTCAGATGTCTTTTTATGGGCATCTCTAATGTGTATTAAATGTACACTGTACTCTACATGAATAATATATAGTCTGTTGACTAATCTTCTTCTCGCTACACCACTGGTAGTAAATTAAATTTATTAATTTTTTGCTACCCTTAGACTTATTTTATACATACATATAAAAATATATATATATATATATACAGAGAGAGAGAGACAGAGAGAGAGAGAGAGAGAGAGAGAGAGAGAGAGAGAGAGAGAGAGAGAGAGACAGAGAGAGAAAGAGAGATTTTCCTTGGGGTTGGCTAGATTGGAGCAGTCTCGAGTATAACCAGCCGAAACTGCAAAGATAATCTGGAACTCCACTGACGAAAGAAAACTCCGAATGACCCGTCCTTGTTTTTTCCCGTCCCTTTTTCGTAACAACTAACTGTCTTAATGTTTTGTGGTCCCCTTTTTGTATCATCTAACTGTGTGAATGTTT
Source organism: Octopus bimaculoides (assembly GCF_046866305.1). Taxonomy (NCBI): domain Eukaryota; kingdom Metazoa; phylum Mollusca; class Cephalopoda; order Octopoda; family Octopodidae; genus Octopus; species Octopus bimaculoides. The sequence goes on along the minus strand of NC_142948.1, from coordinate 28,527,887 downwards.
TGCGTTCTTGTCCCAATTTTTCTATTATATATATATATAGTAAAGTTTCCTGGCCAACAGAATGTGGCAGTCTTATAAAGGGCGATGTTACTGCTGTTTAGGCCCTAGAAAACATCTTTCCAGCTGGCTATTGACACACAATGTGTCCGTATAGTCTTTCCAAGGCAAGGGAGGTCATCGCTCCCTTGATGATGTGGATTTCGTGACCAATACGTTTTTGCCCGTTTGTTTCTATGTTTATTTAACTTACTTTTTAATGGAACGATACGTAGTTATTTTGTTCACTAGTAAGTTTTCATGTATATGTATATAAAAATTTAAGGAATGGAGAAAATGCATGTTATAATTGCATACTTTATTCCTACATATGTTTCAAAGGATTACAACCTATGTGATCCATAGGGATCTGTGATATTAAAATTGTAACCTTCTCTTCAGGGAATCATCTTAAATGTAAGAAGATAGAAGAAATACATATAATTAAATATATATGTATGTGTGTGTGTGTGTTTTTTTTTTTAGGGGAATATATTATCTGGACAGATACCCTATTAGCTATCAGTTATGTTCCAAGTTACGACTATACAAATCGATTAGTATTTAACATCTATGACTAGCAGGGTTTGTCACTCATGCTGTAAATTCCTCCGGTGGGTAATTCCATTTTCGCTTTACTGAATGGTAATATTATCTAGGGTAACTATAATTATAACGAGAAAGAACATGGAGACAGGTTTATCTGCAAAATTTATTCCTTTTTATTTTACAATGATATACAGCATATTTTTATAGTTACGTGGCGATAGACGTTGTTTCTCAGTATAGTTACAGCTTTCATCTCTTATAGAGATTTTCTCATTTAGCTAATTTGCTTGTTGCAAAACCAGGGACTGTGTCTCACTTTTTCTTCTATATATTGTGAGCTAGGTGGAGGCGCAATGGCCCAGTGGTTAGGGCAGCGGACTCGCGGTCATAGGATCGCAGTTTCGATTCCCAGACCGGGCGTTGTGAGTGTTTATTGAGCGAAAACACCTAACGCTCCACGAGGCTCCAGCAGGGGATAGTGGCGAACCCTGCTGTACTCTTTCACCACAACTTTCTCTCACTCTTACTTCCTGCTTCTGTTGTGCCTGTAATTCAAAGGGTCAGCCTTGTCACACTGTGTGTCACGCTGAATATCCCCGAGAACTACGTTAAGGTTACACGTGTCTATGGAGTGCTCAGCCACTTGCACGTTAATTTCACGAGCAGGTTGTTCCGTTGATCGGATCAACTGGAACCTTTGACGTCGTAAGCGACGGAGTGCCAACATTGCGAGCTAGAATAAGCAACTGCTATCTCTAGTGGACGCGTATCCACCACTGAGGATGAACACAAAGAGTTAGAAACCGGATGGTCTGGTAGTTTCGTGGCTGGGAGATGATAGGGGTTCACTCCCCTGCTCGAAATAAATATCGGGTGGAATTTGAATCGAATAACCAACTGGAGGAGTCATCCACTTGGGATAAAAAATAGAAGTAACGTCGGTTCTTATGGGACAGCTGTGTTTAAGTGGCAATAAACATTATTTCTCAATAGATATATTAATATATGGAAATACATATACAAAACGGAAATTAAATTCCTATTCTAGCGAATCCGGTCTCTGCAAGTTTCTCACGGATTCGTTTTGAACTGCTGATCAATTCAAATTAATATTTGTTGTTGTTTTTTAAAAGTTATCTTTTGTTATCAAATAGGATTTTGATGTTATTTAAACCTCTTTATCTAGAATGTGTGTAAAGGAAATAAATGACTGAAAAATTTAATATTGTGTGAAATACAACATCTGACATTGGTTTTTCATCTAAAAAGCAATTATATATCTCTCTCATTAGAGAAATAATGATGATTATTTGTTCAAATAAGTCATTCTGACGTTTAGATAACCTAGAAAAGGAGTTATCCGATTTGTATTCATAAAAGTCGTTATATTTATAGAGAGACTTATGTAAGTTAGGCTGAGATATAGCCAAATACAGTATATGCCATGGGTGCTTTTCATCATTTACATGCCGTTTACAAGGGTATCGTTGGCCTTTCTGAACGAAAAGGGGACAAAAGTTATCCGGTGAATACTTGCAGTATGGTAACTCGGTGTAAGGTTTGATATATTAACGTAACGGGAAATGGAGGCTAAAAATTAATACAGAGCCCCTCGGCGAGATAAAATGAACAGAATATGAAACCGAACAGTTAGACATACATAATCTGTTTCTTTTTAGAGGAAGATAACTTATTTAGAGGAAGATGCAAGAATGAGTTGCTAATGAGTTGAAATTAGATTCAAATCAAGATAGATGAACGCACTGTCATAACATCCCTTGGCGAAAAATTAATTTAATAATTTTCAGTGAAGTATAATTTTCTTTTAAATTTATTTTAATGTTTGTTAAGAACTAATTTAGTAATGAAAAGAATTCGCTAACATTTAAAAAAATAAGTGGATACAAACTTAAATGATATTTTGCATTCATTTCATTTAAAGTTTAATACTATATAGTGGATATTTTTTAATGTATACAATCTATTAGATATATCACTTAATAGATGTATCATTGACAAATATTTTGCCTTGTGAACCGGATACGAAATCATTTACAATTAATCTACAAGCTACAAACAGCTACATATCATGCTATGTCTTGCAAAAATTTTATTATCAAACTCCAGAGATCCACCAGTTACTATCGACCACCAGCAACAACGACAAAAATACCTGGACATATGAATCTTCTGTTATTTTCTGAATATATTTCCTCTGTCGGTAAAACAATAGCTGCCGATATTAACTGAAAAGTCCGCATTGAGAATGCAAAATGGATTTACTGCAACAGATTGTACATACAGTTACAAAATAGAGTATATTTTTCTAAGCAGGTCGATACACCGGGAATGGAGAATGAAATTTTAATTATTTTCACTTGATTAAATATTGATTACTATTAACTTCTGATCATGACAGAAACAATTTGTGTAATATTACTCGCTATTGAGTTCAAATAGATTAGATACAGTAAAGTAAAATTATGTAATATCATTAACCATTAAATCATTGAAAATTCGTTAAAAGAATCCATTTGCTATAAAGACATTTCCTGTATTTTTAATCTATTGTTTCTACTAAATTGTATTGCAATGATTATCTTTAAATAAATATTAGTACGTTTTTGACTTATGCCAAGACTAACATGTTAACATATTTCAGACAATTTTTCGGTAAAGAGCTAACTGAAAATAATTATTCAGTGAATCAAGAAAATTAGTCAAAAGCTAACTATATTTTGAATACTGAAGGTGGAATCTCATGACATTTCTTTGTCCTATAATCTCATCAACGAATTATGGTCTTCACTGTAGCTCTTGATTTCGTGATGGGAGAATCATTAAGAAAATATGCAAAAACATACACCGTAATTTCGAACGAAGAAACAGACACTAAGGGGTGAGATCTAATGAGATTATAATACAGAAACCTCTGGTAACAACACCCATTCTTGAGTAAACAATAAAAATATCATTATTCAGCTCGTGAAATCTAGGGAGCTTACAAGGTTTTCGCTATTATCATAAATTCAACAATTAGCTTATTATATTAACAAACAAACTTCTCAGGATTGTGTTTTAGCAGGATCTCAATCTTTATTCTTTAAAGTAATTTCCATTTTCTATTACTTTAGTCCATCTAGCAGACAATTTAGATATTTCATCGGTATAAAACTCAGTTGCTTTTGATGGAAAGAAGTAATCTAAGTGGGTCTTGACACCATCTAAACCAGGGCTCGGCAACCTACGGCCCGCAGGCCGGATCCGTCCCACGAAAGGATTCTGACCGGCTCGAGAGAACTGATGCTCAGTGAGTTTGTTGTTTGTTGTTTCAGCTTAGAGCTGCGGCCATGCTGACGCACCACCAAAATTTAAATTTATTGTAATATGAGAGACGAGACGCTGGCTTAGCCAAGGATCAATGCCAAAAAAGTACTTGCCTTACACAAAGAAGTGGCGATACTTCTCGAAAGCAAACGTGTGGATAGTTCATATTTTCGAGATCCTGATTGGCTTGCAATTTCGGCATTTATTGTGGATATTGTGACTCATTTAAATAACTTAAATTTGAAAACTTCAACGTAAAACCCCGCTCTTAAAGGAAAAATGAAAAAAAAAGCTATGGTTCTGGGAACATCAATTTCGAAATGAAAATTATGCGCATTTACCATCATTTCAAAGATAGAAACCACAGAATTCAGAAGTATTTGTGAATAAAATCGGGGATTTGAGAAATGAATTTGCATCCCGTTTTGCTGCAGGCAAATCAGTTTAAATTGTTTGCTAGACCATTTGCTGTGGAGATGAAGACAGTATCAGAACGTTTTCAAATGAGATTGATTGATATGCAGTGTGACGTCTTACTGAGATCTAAATTTCATTCTAAAGATGTTACATTGATTGACTTCCATGCAAAAATATTTTTTTGCGAGTGATAAGTATCCCAACTTAGTGAATCATGCAATCTTTGTTTGGAAGCACTTGTCAGTGTGAGCAATTACTCTCCAAATTGAAACAAACTAAAAATAATTTGAGAACAAGATTAACTGATAATCATCTTGATAATATTTTGCTCTTGGCATCAACAAGTTTGAAGCCTAATATTGAGAAGCTTTCAAGGAACAAAAACATCAGGTTTCTCATTATTTTTTTTTAGCTGCTATATATGTTTTTAAACATATATAGCATATATGTTTTTAAACATATAAGATTATGTTTTTAAAACAAATGATTCCAATGATGTCTTAAATTGAATAAATGATGTTTTTCCATTACTACATCCATTTGTGGTTAATACAAAATATTTTTAAGTAGAGTCAACATTCATGATTAAATTTTAGCTTGTGTAATTTTCCATAATTATTCTTTTATGACTTTCGTCTGGCCTGCTGTTCGTCATTAATACTCGATCTCGCCCGTGGTGGCAAAGAAGCTGCCGACCCCTAATATAGATCATTATATGGTTTTCCTTTTAGACAGTTCTACAGAGAAAACAAAAAAGAAATGATAATCAGATGGCGCATTGTCAGTGGAGTATGGTGGATGGGGCAAGAGATCCCACCTAAGTTCATGCGACTTTGTGTGGGTAGCCAAAGACACATGTGCTCGGGCATTGTTCTGGTGGACCACAGCGTCTCTCCTGTAAGAGAGCGTTTGCCTCAATTCCTTGATCTTTTGAATCATATTTAGAAATTGATGGCAGTACGCATTAGAACTGAGGTCTAATTTTGTGGGGGGGGGGGTAACTCATGGTACATAATGCCTTTGAAATCCCACCAAGCACAAAACATGAATTTTTTGAATGAATAATCTGTTTATGGAAGTTGTTTAGTGGGGATCCCCCACAAAAACCCACGCTCTTTTTCTTACTATATAAGCGTAAAGAATCCATTTTTCATCTACACTTACCAGTTCTTTTGGGAAAGGATTATTTTCACTACGTTTCAGAAACATATCACTGATGGAATATTGATCCATGCAGTTTCTTTTGACAACTCGTGAGGCAGGCAAAATGCTTAGCGGTATTTGGTCTACCGCTACGTTCTGAGTTCAAATTCCGCCTAGGTCGATTCTGTCTTTCATCCTTTTGGGGTCAATAAATTAAGTAGCAGTTGAGTACTGGGGTCGAATTTCTGGCCAGTAGAAAGGATTAAGGCGGTGAGCCGTCAGAATCGCTATCGCAAAGAATAAAAATGCATAGTGGCAATTTTCGACTTTACATACTGAGTTCAAATGTTGTCGGGATCGATAAAGTAACTACCGGTTGATTACTGGGGTTGATGTAATCGATTTACACCCACCCCAGAAATTGCTGGCCCTGTGCCAAAATTTGAGACCAATATTTGTATTCTTATAGATTTTATGTTTTTATTGTTATTATTGTTTCCAGTAGTATTAAGAAAGTTTGTACTTCAGCTATTTTGCTTCTCCTTCTTAACGATGTATACGATGCACAGTCATTCGTTTCTACTCTTAACTAGAGTTTTTGAACTTGGCATTAAGAACTTTAAACCTGCCTTAATTTTTCTGAAAAATTTTCGAATGATTTTGTCTCCTCGTTATTTCTTAAATATAACACGAAATTTAATGAATTAGAATGAGCAATCCATATCCATGATATCTAATCATTATTGATGCATCGAAATATGGATTGACCTCTCTTTGTCAAATACTAATCTTAGTGTTATGAAAGCATCTTATTGATCATTCATTCATTCAAGTTTTTACCTTTTGACTAATTATAATACCATCGATAAGTTTGCAATAAGCTGTGAACAATTTCGCGCATATTATCGGATACAAACGCAATTGTGTAAAGGCGAGTAAGTTAAATCTGTTGATATATATATATATATGTGTATATATATATATATATATATATATATATATATATAACACGTGTATAAGGGATGACCGCTTGGTGGACATCCAATATGCTAGAAAGAGGTCATCAACGACCCAACCACAATGAAAAATAATGTTCTCCAGAAAAATTTCGCAAAACACCAGAACAGGACAAAATGAGAAATATACAGAATAAAGAATTATCTATGTACTGCAGGTTAGGCCACTTGGTTTTAAATAGGATTAATATTCAATTTATCACCATTTCTATATGAATATATATATATATATATATATATATATATATATATATATATATACATATATATATACGTACTTTCAAATAATACATAGAAAAATCTATTGCAAACCGTTATATACAGTAGCAATATTTTCTCAAGAGACTGTCATGAATACAATCTGATTGATGTCCGTAACGGTTTATTCGACTAATCTGTCCCAATAAGGATAATTGTTTTTTGTCCCTATAATACCTTACCGATCCTTCAAATAATCCTTCCCCAGGAAGTGTTTGCATAATAACTCGGTAATCTTTATAAGTCTGTATTCCTTTAACAAGGAAAGAAAGTACCTCGTCATTCATTCCTGAAAATTCAGCATTTTTGATTTTCTGTAATTTTAACCTGGCACACAAGTTTTTAGAATTTAATGTCATATTGTTGATATAATTAACAAGGTAATTAGTTACTTTAATTACAATGTTGTCATCAACAGCAACTGGAGTAAAGACGTGACATGTGCACCAGTGTGGTTTAATAGTTGCTGCCTCGCAAGAACGATTTAAAGGTACCTTCTTGAACAGGCTGATTCGTTTGAGATTTTTATAGTCAATTTCATTAGATTTAGAACGTTCTGCTGCTTTTTCGATATTTAAGATATCTTGTAGGGTTTCATATATATCAAACGGTGTTGTTAGTCGGTGAGTATTTACTTTAAGATTATTCCACAGTGTAGGAAATTTATCTCTGAACCATTCAGGTGGAAGGATGTACATAGCAGGAAGTCGTTCTTCCAGTCGACCGACATAAGTTTTACGAAATGAACCAAATCTAATTCCATGATCAGAAAAGAAAAACAAAATAGTATTGTTTAGCAGATTTTGACTATAAGATTTCTCAAGGATCCTCAGATATTCAAGATCTGCTCGTCCTGCTTCATTCATGTCATCATGTGAAACACGCGTAATAAATGTTAACGAGAAATATGGTTTATCTTTATACACTCTGATAAAATCGTATGTATATTGTAGAACTACAGCTGCTTCCATACGATTACCGAAACAAAACAAATTATTTGACCAGAAGGAACGTTGTTCATCCATTGCCAGCGCAAATGGCCTGAAATAATGATCAGTCGGTTGTTTTTTAAAACCATATCTCAAATAGTTAAACATTGCTCCAGATGGTAAATCTTCTGCAAACATAGTAACGTAACCGGATTTATTATAATGTTTCCAAATTATATCGTGTTTGTCAAAAGGCTTTGACGCAGATTTACTTGGCTCAAGTAGGTCTTCTACATACTGACCAGTAAGAAATGGTACCATATTGGGAAATGTATTATCAGCCACTTTATTGTAACCAAACATTTCAAAGGCTCCATGCTTTAATAAAAACTGACGAGTGAGAGGCATTTGTCGTATGAAGTTCAATCGTGAAACTGAATCAACTCCAATTAATAGAATATTTAGTGAAAGCTTGTTTGTTAAAATAGTGTTTTTCATTGGATGTTTTGAAATTTTATGTTCAAGAGTATAAGTTGGTTTCTTTTTCTCAAGCAGCGATTCGTTCCTTTGGACAAATGCATGAAAGTTGGTGTAAATAATATCATTGTCTCTATTAAAACATTGAACTGTTATAAATTCATGAGATATATTCACGTCTGATTTAAACTGTAACGATTCATCCATATATTCTATATGATTATCGTCAATATCTATCCGCACAATTGGGTATATTTTACACAACTGAAAATTGTTTTTATACTGCTGTTTGATGAGAGTTTTATTAATTCTTAAAACGTTATCCTCTTGGTACGTCAGAGAAGCTTTACCCGGACAGGGCCGCCATACACTTATTGAGAAATACTTATATACGGAAATATCGAATGGATCAATGGCTGGGATCTGACATGCTGTCGAATAAACCAAGAATTCTTGGAGTGGTTTTTGTTCAGTTGGTTCGATGTCTTCAACACTCAAACTGTAAATCCACATAGCATACACGAAAATAATGGTGACCCAAAACAAAATTGCGTTTCTTTTCCACTTATACATTTTTTCGTTTCAGTTTTTACCTCAGGAAATCTGAAACAGATAATTTCTTATTGTTAATTTTACTTAAAAGCAATGAAATAGGAGTGGCTGTGTGGTAAGTAGTTTGCTTACCAACCACATGGTTCTGGGTTCAGTCCCACTGCGCGGCACCTTGGGCAAGTGTCTTCTACTATAGCCGCGGGCAGACTAAAGCTTTGTGAGTGGATTTGGCAGACGGAAACTGAAAGAAGCCCGTTGTATATACAATCAGACATGTGTAGCCTATACTATTAGAGTTACCCATTAACATTAATGAGACGAGATTTTCCAAGAACGCGTTTGTTTTTGCATGGATGACTGGTTGTTCTATTTCAGTAGAAGTCTACTTATAGAGTGCTTGAAAACCGTTTTGATTCTTTATTCTCATGCTGTTGTTATTGTTGAGGTCGTGGTATGGCTCTTTTTTGTTTGGCTGCACCTCTTATTAAACATACTATATGTATGTGAGGGCTGGTCAGTGTCCATACAAAATTTAATTTTCATTTCCATCATTTTCATTTCGATTAAAACAATATAACATTTCATAGAGATAAGCTTTCTATTGTCAACAAGATATTTTATACCACGACAACAAGGAAATCACATTTTGTATATGACTGTGTATCTGACTGTAAGTGTGTGTGTGTGTGTGTAAGTGCATGAGTGTGTATATGTCTCAGTGTGTGTCTTTCGGCGTTAGGTACGTTACTAAGCATACACACATCTATACATACATATACATATGTAACGGTACGTTATTAAACACACACACACACACATACATATACATATACATATGTGACGACTGACTGCGCGAATGTATGTCTGTTTGTGTCTATCTTACTATATGTATGTGAGGGCTGGCTAGTGTGACTACGAAATTTTACTTTTATTTCCATTAAAACAATATAACATTTTATAGATATAATATTTCTATTGTCAACAGGACATTTTCTACCACGACGATAACGACAACACATTTTGTATATCATTATGTATCTGTCTGAGTGTACGTGTGTAATTGTATGCTTGTATATATGTCTCAGTGTGTGTGTTTCCGCTTTAAGGTAAGTTATTAAACATACACACATCTACACATACTTATACACATGTGACAACTGGCAGGCGTGAATGTATGTCTCTTTGTAGCTATTTTAGTATATGTTTGTGAGTGTTTGTCAGCAAGATTTTATACCGCAACGTCATATCATTATTATTTACAGCATTGTAAACTCGGCACCATATTTAAAAAAATCATTCGCAACGAAAGCATATACATATATATATTTAATTTACAATGAAAGTAATAAAACAAAATTTGCTTTAGAAGCGTTGAGATGTATTGAAAGATACAGAAATATTTATTCTCAAACGCATGATAATGCTACTACAATAGCATAAACGGGATAATCTATCCTTATACTGCAGAAAAAAATCGTTACTCTATGATTGCAGCTCTCTTACAATATAAGGGCAGTTTATCCTGTTCATGCTATTGTAATAGTATTATCATGTGTTGGAGAATAAATTATTTTGTATCTTTTATATAAATATGTGTGTGTGTGTGTGTGTGTGTGTGTGTGTGTGTGTGTGTGTGTGCGTGTATATATATATATATATATATATATATATATATATATATATGTATATATATATATATATATATATATATATATACACACACATACAGTTAGTTAGATATATATATATATGAAATATATTATATAAAGTGTCGTATAACCTGTATAATTTTCTGATTATTGGTAAATATCGTTAATACATCTGATGGCTGAGAGACTCGATTCATAGACAGCTTATCGTCTCAATCTGAACCTTGAGTAAAATTTATATAATTCCATTCTGATGGAAACCTTCTTTCCAAGTCTACATTAACTTTATCCTGTTCTCACAATGAATTTGAAGGCACTTAAATGACATGTAGTTGTCGCCATTCCGTCTTTAAACCCACCATGAAAAAAAAAAACAACAAAAAAACAACAACAACATAGAATAGATAGGAACTCTTTATATACTTACGTGATTGGAAAGTAGTTCTTCAGTCGGAGTATTCTCTCTAAATATTGTACCTCTGCAAAGCTGTCAGTTCTCAGAAACAGTCTGTATAAATGCATTTTATCTTATGATTTCTAGTTGTGTATTGATCGGTTATTTCAAGACAGCAGCTGCAATCAAAGAATAAGATATGAATTATTGAATAGATCACGTAAAAATGTTATACTAATTTTAAAATATTCCGATCGTTATAATTCCCACAACATCTTTACATGTCTTTATGTACATTGCAAACTTTTATTATAATTACAAAGTTTTTTTTTTTACCATAATTCATGCTTTATGTATATTCAGCATATTATTTTTCATTAAAAGCTAACTGTTATATCTTATTAAAATTTGCTCTCATAGTGTTATTATAAAACTGCTTTTTTTTCAGGTGAAGGAAATTTAATGAAATAAAGGCTAAAGTTAAATGAGCTACAGCAATAAACAGCTATTGCAGCTTAAATCAGGACATGGCAATCGCTCGGTTACGACGTCGCGAGTTCCAGTTGATCCGATCAACGGAACAGCCTGCTCGTGAAGTTGACGGGCAAGTGGCTGAGCACTCCACAGACACGTGCACCCTTAACGTAGTTCTCGGAGAGATTCAACTGGCCCTTTGAAATACAGATACAACAGAAATAGGAAGAACGAGTGAGAGAAAGTTGTGGTCAAAGAGTACAGCAGGGTTCGCCACCACCCCTTGCCGGAGCCTCGTGGAACTTTAGGTGTTTTCGCTCAATAAACACTCACAATGCCAGATGTGGGAACCGAAACCGTGACCCTACGACCGCGAGTCCGCTGCCCAAACCACTGGGCCATTGCGCCTCTACATGTTTGTTATAAGTCTGTTTAAATGCAACATAATCCTCACTTAATTACTTCCACCCCACCAATCTACCTCCCCTTCTAGACACCAATTTTTAATGTTTTTATTGTCTCATATTTTCAGCTTAACCAACGAAATGTCAATGGCTTTCCATCTCTGCATCTGGCCTGTTCTCATGCAGTGGCTAAAAATGGCGACACACTTCTACGTTGGGCTGTTCAAATGTAAACCCCTCAATGTTCTTAAACATCCATATCTGTTTCTTTTGTGTTTTCATTATGTCATAAACCCATCATTGATTGTTCTACTTTCTTTCGCACTTTCTTTTATCACCATAATTATTATTGCACTTGTAACGTTTAGGTAATAGACGATGAGATGAAATAAAGAATTTAGCCAAGTAACAAGTTCGAATCCACTCTCCTTTTGATACCATGCAAACAAAAAAACAACCCTTTCTTTCTTTTTCATATCTCTCTCTCTCTCTCTCTCTCTATCTATCTCTGTATCTATCTTTCTATCTCTCAGCCCTGTGTGGCTATAATAAAAAGATATCTATCTCTCCCCTAATATCTCACTTTTGTCTTACTCTACAATTTACTTTTGTCGCTTTATGTTCTATGTTCAAATCCTACCAGAGTTTCTATTGTCATTCTGGAGCTGATGTTATATGTACTAGTAATATCCAGGGGTTCATTTAACACAGTGCCCCCCACCCCACTCTGCTGTTCTTGTGTCTTAATACTATTGGAAAAATAATACCTTGTGGTATTTATTTCCGACCCATAACGTTCTGCGTTCAAATCTTGCTGGGGTTAACTATCCTTGCAAGATTGATAAAATACAATACCAACCATGTGCTGTGGTTCATATAATTAACAATAAACTTTCTTCCACTCCAAAATCTTGTGTCTATATTAGTTGTTCATTATACTATGTTTACATTACTGCTTTCTCTGGTGTGTATATATTGTTGCCCTACTGTGTAATGTGTCTATTTACTTCATACATGTGCGTCTATATAATTACTGATGTGAGTAGGTTATAGTTTTGTTTTGAGGAAGAGCAATGGCCCAGTGGTTAGGGCAGTGGACTCGCGGTCATAGGATCGCGGTTTCGATTCCCAGACCGGGCATTGTGAGTGTTTATCGAGCAAAAACACCTAAAGCTCCACGAGGCTCCGGCAGGGGAAGGTGGCGAACCCTGCTGTACCCTTCCACCACAACTCTCTCTCTCACTCTTACTTCCTTTTTCTGTTGTGTCCGTAATTCAAAGGGTCAGCCTTGTCACACGTTAAGGGCACACGTGTCTGTGGAATGCTCAGCCACCTGGAGGTTAATTTCGCGAGCAAGCTGTTCTGTTGATCGGATCAACTGGAACCCTCGACGTCGTAAGCGACGGAGTGCCAACAATAGTTTTGTTTTAATTATTTTTATTTTAATTATTCAATAACCTAATACTTATGAATTATCTCAATCTCTGTGCGGTTTATATTTTGTCTATAACTTTCAGGCAGCACTATGATGTGGAGACTTTGAGGTTAGCGCGGTTTGTTAACATATACATACAGGGTGGCCCAAAAGTAGGTTTACAGTTATTCAACTATCTCTTTCGCATTCATATATTAACAGTTTAGATCTTAATTATAAAAAAATATGAAAACAACTAATTAGTTAATCGTTAATTAGTTAATGCTAATTTAGTTAATTGTAAGATAGAAATTTTAAAGTAATAAAATGTTTTAAAAGAAATTTCAAGGCATATCATGAATTCACAAGAAAATAATCTTCGGAGAACAACACAATTTCACATGTAAACTCATGCGCAGATGATGCACATTACAACGAGACAAAATAGACTAAACAGAACAGAAGGAAAGACGTGGAGGAAAGATTTGCTGAAGAGGTCACAGATGAGTGATGAACGATTTCTTAACAATTGAGAATAATAATAAACGAATGAAGAAAGAATATATAGTGCGTGTGTTTTTTTTTATAAGAAAAGAGAAAACAAATAACCATCCCGAAATATAACAATATTTGTTTCAACAAGCGTTTTCACATCAGGGCTCTTGCGCGTATTTAAATATATGTTTTTATTTTATCAGTTTCATCCTAAAGCTGTGGCCATGCTGGGGCACAACAGTTTTTGCTACAGAGTTATTATTGTGAGCCTCTTCTGATATGTGGCATTTCGTGAATAAGGGAGTTTGATGTTACTACCCTCATTGGCACCTCCTGTTTCGAGGTAGATTCATCGGGGAGCCTCCACAGACAGAGATCCAGTTTTGATTTGACAAGGCCTACATCCACTTTGTGCAGGTTCCTGGCTCTACTCTGCATGCTTTAGCTTCATTAATATGGGGCAACAGCCCGGATACTTACTGATCAGACCACGTATGTTCACAACGGAGAAGAGCTCTATTTATTGATGAAAATAAATCACAATATCACAAATACCCATATCCATCCATCCATCCATCTATCTATCTATCTATCTCTCTGTCTGTATGCCTGTCAGTTTGTCTGTCTGTGTGTCTGTGTGTCTGCCCATCTGCCGGACAGTCGGTCTGCCTGTCCACCATTCTGTGTGTCTGTCTGAAGGAGAGGAAATTTTATTATGCGCTACATGAACCTGGTGACAAATGTGACAGTCAATGCCGCCTTAACAGCCTCTGCGATAGGTCAGGTGTAACCTGAGATGGCAACATAAGGTTCATTTCATTTGATGAACTTTATCATCCAAAAAATGGCAAGGTTTCTTCTTACAAACATTAGGAAAGCCATCTCATGTACATTATGGACGGGAGACACTAGATCTAACCCTCGCACTTCATTTATTCTTCTTTATGTCTCATTTGCCAGGAAGTATCTTTCTCATCGAAGGTCGGCGATTGTCGTACGCTGAAGAAGGGAACCTACCCTTAAACTAGAATCCGTATGTATCGCAGATCAAGATGGGAAAGATAACTTCCCTTGGCAAATATAGACAGGACACAGATGTGTGTCGATAGCCAGCTGGAGGAGATGTTCTCTTGGGGCTAAAAGCAACAGTAACATCCACCCTTAGGGGTCAGCCACATTTAAGTGGCAAATATACTTCACTTTATCGTGCAGTTACTGTTAATACTTCGTTCAGAGATTTAACATTGCTTCTTTTCTTCGTTTTCTGGGAAAGAAATTTTGCTTATTTTACACCTGCAAGGGAAACAACTAAATGGGGTCATTATTCATGGGAGGTAACTCCTAACATTCCCTTTCCTTTCTTTCTCCTCTCGACATGATGGGACCTAACTCTGTTTAAACCATTCAATTCTTTTACAAAGAACGTTCATTTTACGCTAAATTTAAGTAACGCCAATTACGTCTCAGAAACGAGAATTTTGTCTTTCTTTTTAAACGTATTAGCAGAAATTGTGCCATTTTATGTCAGTTGTGACACGCTAATCCCTAGTATTGTGTTTCCTCCTTTTACACCGTTCCCAATGCCGTGGATTACTGACTCACTTCATATAAACACTCCTTTCCCCGCTATCACATCTTTCAAATCCCTGCTGCTTCATTGTCTCTGCTTCCTCTCAGTTTACGCGTTGTCCTTACCCTCCCGATATTGTGGAAAACGAAAGCGAAATGTATGCGTCTAGAAATTTCGAAGCTATTGTGCTTGCGAGCGCGTTAGTGAGTGAGTGTATGCGCGCGTATGAATCCATGCATGCGTGTCCACGTATGTGCATCCAAGTAGCTGTAGGTGTTCAACTCCCGTCCATTGTATATATATATATATATTTAACTGCTCTCGGGTCCCAAATAATAGGAGGGCGATTGGAGCAGGTGGGTTAAACATTTGCTTAAATTCATATAAACGGGTGGGTTGGAATAAACGGAGGTGGGGTAGTAAATCGGTAATTGTTTCGTGACGACAGTATAAAATTTTTTTAAAATTTTAGGTTGTCTCCTTTGGTTTTTTACTCTTGGGTCTCACATAATAGGGGGTGATGCACATTTATTTAAATTGATATAAGCGGCTATGTTGGAATAAACGGGGGTGGGTGGGAATCAGTAACTGTTCAGTGTATGTACGAAAATTAGGGGGAAAAGCATCTTAAAGCACATACAACGACACAACGAGGCAAAAGAAATAATTAAGAGGCAATTAAAATTAAAACAAACGTGTGCTTCGAACGTTCACTTTAGTTAAGATGTACATTTGGATAATAAAAATAAAGCTTTCGTAAATTATGGTAATTATGGGATTTTTGAAAAATGTTGTGGACTAAACCAGGGGCTTTTAAACTGTGGTCCGCAAGGACAAGACAGGGGGTTCGTAGACAGCAAAGACTTTTTATGGGAAATTTGATTTTATATGTTTTTTAATCGAAATCTTTTAATTGACAATAAACCTATTTTGTTAAATACTGTTAAATAAATAAATTTTAAAATATATGTTATTTTAAGCAAATATTTATGTATAAATTTCATAAGCGTTTATAAGGGGGTCCCTAAGGTAAAGCCTGTAATATAAAGGGGTCCGCAAGTCAAAAAGTTTGAAAACCCCTGAACTAAACAGATATTGATACAAACAACAGGTTTTAAAAAGAATGAAAACTAAAACACTTTGAAAAGAGTATAATTACCGTTTCATGAACTTGCAGTATTTATTATACTATCCATAATAAAATATAGCACTCCGTAAATAGGTATGAATAATAGATTCATGATTTTTCGTTACTGTCCTTCTGTAGGTTTCTCCGTTTCGATATTCGCTTCTTTACGGATCGCCAAGCTTCACGGACAGTTCTTAGTTTGCGTGGAATTTATGCTGGTGTTTGGTAGATAAAAACCGTAGAGAATTTAAAGACGTGTCAGTCAAAATAATAATGAAATCCTCCAGATTTTGTTATTTCATTTAATCGACTTCCGCCTTCCCATCAAACTGCTGAACTTGTGCCTAAGCATCGGGCAACGTGCTTTGCAACGTAGAGTTATGGTCCATCACATTCTAAGTTCAATCCCGCTGAGGTTAGCTTTACCTTTCATCCCTACGAGGTCGATAAAATAAAGCACCAGTAATGTACTGGGCCATTTTAATCCGTCTGTCCTTCCCCACAAATTGTTGGCCTTGTGACTAAATGAGACATCATTATTTAAAATTTTCAAGGCTGCCACTCTTTATTTTTTTCTAATACTAGAATTAGTTATTTAGTTTATATATCCTATTTATTTTACAACATTGTACTACTTGTTATGTGTTTTTTTTTGTTTTTTTTTGTCAAGTATAGGCGCAGGAGTGGCCGTGTGGTAAGTAGCTAGCTTCCCAACCACATGGTTCCAGGTTCAGTCCCACTGCGTGGCACCTTGGGCAAGTGTCTTCTACTATAGCCTCGGGCCGACCAAAGCCTTGTGAGTGGATTTGGTAGAAAGAAACTGAAAGAAGCTCGTCGTATATATATATATATATATATATATATATATATATATATATATACATGTATGTGTGTATGTGTGTGTGTGTGTGTGTGTGTATGTATGTTTGTGTGACTGTTTTTGTTCCCCTAGCATTGCTTCACAACCGATGATGGTGTGTTTATGTCCCCGTAACTTAGCGGTTCGGTGAAAAGGAACCGATAGAATAAGTACTAGGCTTCCAAAGAATAAGTCCTGGGGTCGATTTGCTCGACTAAAGGCGGTGCTCCAGCATGGCCGCAGTCGAAAGACTGAAACAAGTAAAAGAGTAAAAGAGTAAAGTATATATGATATTTTTAACGTAAAATAAAATAATTATTAGATTCTCCAGCTATTGTATCAATATGAATAGCTTACAATAAAATTTCACCGGAGATACATTAGCAAAATTTAATAGGGGTGGGGTAGAATTAAAGAGGGAATGGGGTTCTCAGAAATTAATAAGAGGGGTGGGGGGAATCTGAAAAATTAATTAGCGTGGGTTGGAAAAAAATCTGAAAACTTAATAAGAGGAGGGGTTGGGTAATAAAAGCGGCGGTTGGAAAAAATCTGAAAAAGTAATAAGCGGGGTGGGTGGGAATAAAAGTGGTGGGGGAGGGGTTGGAAAAATCTGAAAAATAATAGGCGCTGTCGGGGGGTGGGGGTGATTATTCAAGACCGCAGAGTAACTGAAACGGAACGTAGATATATTTCTTGCTTCTAGTACTCCTGCAGTCCAAGGGAGATAATTCAATGATGTTGTAATTCAGGGAAGCGACTCGTATTCTTTCTTTCATTCGTTTCCTAAACACGGGATATAAGACGGGATATAACTCGTTCGAAAATGCTTTTATAAAGAAGATTTAATTCAAGACTTACGCTGAATGAATGTATACAGGCTACAGAAGAAACAAAATGCCGTAAATCCTAGAGTATAATCCGAATTTTCCCCCAAAAAATTTAATGGTCAAAATCCCTAGTGCGTACTATATACGAGGTTAAAAATGAAAAATATTTTTGCAAGCAATGTCCGAGTCTCTATTTGCTGTCCGGCAATGTTTATTCAGACGCATTTTGTGATGTAGGGCTTGTAACTGATAGTAATAAATATGTAAAGGCAATGTACTTAATATTTATTTTTCACTGACGTTATCACTGATATTTCTTTATTTTCAGCAAACAAAGTGCACAAAAAAGCTACACGTTTGCATTATGTTATATATATATATATATATATATATATATATATAATAATAATAACAAAGGACGTTACCGTATATATGTTTACATATCAAGGACGTTATATAGACCTCCTTGACTCAAGTTAGAGAAGGGGTGCGTATTATACACAAGGTTTAGGTTTTCCAGAGGTACAGGCCCCCAAAAATCCCCTGCGGACTATACTCGTGGTTTTACGGTATCTAAAAAATGCAGGAAATGTTTGGCAATCGATATGTTGGAGTAGGAGGTATGTAAAACCTTCACCAATCCTTTTAAATCATCAGTGAAACTCGACCCTTCACTGCTGCGAATGCTCGGAAAAGTGGCATCGATTATGATCAGCAAAATTGAGAATGTCCTAACCACTGGGCCATTGCGACTCCACATCACCCCGCAGTAAGCAATGCAGATATCAAAATTGAATACTGCGCACAGCAGCCACCCAATTCCCGGTCCTCTATCCAGCGAGTATTAAGAGCAGTGGGAGCACCTGACGAATGGAACGCGTCACATGAACAATAAGCGGAAGGGCGTACGCTCCTATCTGGTACAGGCGAAAGAAAACGCCGAGAAATTTAACCGGAACCCCGTTTCAAACTGCAGGCCCACAGACTTTTCTTGGTTAATTTTTGCTCCGTTGACAGCCTCGTATAATTTTAGAACGGAACCGAACATATCTGTATGCCTGATGTTCGACACACTATGACGGTGACTTCATCTCATATGTCAACAAATTTCTTCCCCGTCTCAGTTCTGGGGTAATGCCTGTAACCACGTCCAATTTCTGCAGTAATGGTTTTAGACTCAGTTCACACAGAAGGAATGAAAGACGAATCCCTAGAGTGTCCAAGCCTATCCCATGTTCTGGACTGCAATTGTCGATTCCCAAACTGTTGGGGTCAGTGCTGTTGATATCCCGCACACATCTGCACAGGCTCGAGTATCTCCCCAAATATGGTCCACCAAAGACCGAATTGTGGTTTTGATGCCACGTTGTACTTTTGTCCGTCGGGTCCATCGACTGGTTTTCGCTCCTACTTGTCTTAGAGCAAGCGACTTATCTCTGACAATGTATCCTTTACGTTTAGTGCTTAAGTGTTGGTCACGGGACAATTTCGCCGATGGTTATCTGGTATGCGAGGAATATAAACGGTCTCACCTATACCACAACCAGTGAGAATATTTACCTCAATGTAGTTCATCATAAGCTTGTGCATAATTAGTCTTGTACAATTGAAATGGCTGTGTGGTAAATAGCTTGCTTAACAACCACATGGTTCCGGGTTCAGTCCCACTGCGTGGCACCTTGGGCTAGTGTCCTCTACTATAGCCTCGGGAAGACCAAAGCCTTGTGAGTGGATTTGGTAGACGGAACCTGAAAGAAGCCCGTCGTATATATATATATATATATATATATATATGTATATATATATATATATATATATTTATATTTATATATGTGTGTGTGTGTTTGTGTGTCTGTGTTTGTCCCCCCCCCCCACAATCGCCTGACAACCGATGCTGGTGTGTTTACGTCCCCGTAACTTAGCTGTTCGGCAAAAAGAGACCGATAGAATAAGTACTAGGCTTACAAAGAATAAGTCCTGGGGTCGATTTGCTCGACTAAAGGCGGTGCCCCAGCATGACCACAGTCAAATGACTGAAACAAGTAAAAGAATAAAAGAGTAATAGCATAATAGGAGTCGCTTTTTTCAGCTGAAGACAATGAGATGTACCTGGTGGTTCTAGTGAGTTCCAAAATTCGATAGGTTAGTTAACACTATCCTGATCATCAAAAACACTGTCAATTGAGTCATAAGTGAATATTGCACCCGGATGCTTATTCAACATTATATTATTAATGCTATTTACAGGAACACATATTTTGGGGGGCAGGATATCCCGCTCACACATCCAATCTGTATAAGACCATATTTACCAGTCATTGGGAACGAGTACGATAGTAAAGTGAAGGTTGTGTGTAAGGTAAAAATTAATAATTCATAAGCTTCAAACAAGAGTGAGGCAATATATATAACAGGGAGATTAATTAACTCTACTTTCTATAGTTACACACAATAAAATCTTATCTGGGATTAAAGAAATACCTTGTTTTGCAATTCAAATAAATATAACAAGAAAATTCAAGACTACGTATGTGTCCGACAGAGATAATTGCCTTGCAGGAACAGAGGATACGGCAAAGAAACCTTCTAAATTTGAAAAGGTGGTTGGTGTGATGCTAATGAATTTAGGTAGGTGATGATGTCATTGCGTAACGAATGTTTTGTCATAGTTTGTAATTAGTATCATATGTTAGAATGGAGCTCATTGTGCGTTTGCTGTCGAAATATTTATGAAGAATATGGGATCTGGGGATTAAAGAATGAATTTTGCCGCAACCTGTAGTAATATGATAACTGAAACAGCCGCTCAAAATCATCAATGCCGATTATATTGAAACCGAAATACAAGCCGTTACAAACGAAGATTCCCAGAGAGATCTTATGCTCTATGGTTAGAGATGGACTTCACCTAAGGAGAGTTTGAAAGAAACGATTCTGTGACTTGATCAAAAATACGTTGGAAAACTGATGAATAATACGGAGGGCCATAAAAGTTGTAGGTAACTGTGCAATGAATGAGCTGTAACTACAGGTCGTTTTTCATAAAGTTCCTCCGAATATGCGATCTTGCCTGTAGAGAGAAAAGACATCAATAGTGAATTATGTTTCGGGTGCCCTTTCTTTATTTCTTACATGCTCTGGTAAGGAAACTTCACCTGCAACATCAGAAGAAGGAAACATCAAACACTGAAGTAACTGAAACAATTCTAAAGAAGCGGAAGATGAGAATAATTTTGAAATGTTTGGGATTTGCGGTCATGCTAAAAAAAAAAGATAAAAGTTTGCATCACTGAAAACATTTATGGTGACATGTTTTTTGTACGTATTTTTCCTCAGAGACGCAGGTTCGAGACGTGAATATTATTTTACTCCAAGGTCATTTGTAATTACGCATTTACTTGCAAAAGCTGAGCGCCCACGTATGCACACCCATTGAAGCACGTGCTCAAGCGCATGATGTATTACCTGTTTGTCAATTGTGCAAATACATCCTTTGACATATATACATATATATATATATAGCCATGTGAACATACATATTCGTATTTTAATACACGCATATATTCAAACAAACATACATACATACATACATATATATATACGTACATACATACATACATACATACATACATACATATATATATATATATATATATATATATATATATATATATATATATATATATATATATATATATATATATATATATACATATATTTCAAGGTTTTTAACTTTTAAATTGGTATATTTAAAAGAAATAGAAACTTCAAATTCGATATATCCAAGATCGATTTATTTACCACTCTATGTCAACATTTCTGTGCCCAAACTAATCCAGTGACTGGTCCATTGGATTTCCGACATTTGGCACTTCTGCATGAGCCTTTATTATATTTAGTTGTATATGTGACTCATCTGACTTTAATTTCCGACGTTGTTACCGTGTTAGCTATATCACTATTATTGCAACCGTCACGATTTAGACGGATCTGCTGTTTTTCATTGCAGTCTGCATCTTAGCTTTCTTGCTATTGCGATGTATGTGTTTCCTAGGTCCAATAGGGTTATTGAACGGCTGTTTTATTGTTTTTTTACTATTAATGCGGTGCCTATGATACTCTGAATACCTACAGTTAGCGTAAGTTATCTTCAGGATGTGTCTAGAAGAAACAGCAAGGTATTCACTTGATTTTGGGAAACGATTGTCTGAAGCGCTAAAAATATATTTGTGTGTATGTTTGTGTGTCTGCGTGTATCTGTGTGTGTGTGTGTGTGACATTGTCTCTTTTGGTAACCTACCACCGCTTTATAGCCGTTGTTCGTGTGTTTATATTATGTTACTTTGTTGATCGTAAAATCATCAGAGGCCGTTCCGAGCATGACTAGTGTTAAATGACTAAAACAAGAGATGAGAGATTATATATGCGTACAATACATATATACATACATACATACATGCATATATATACATATATATATATATTGTGTTTTTTTGTAATTTGTTCTGATGGTAGCCACTCCTGAAGAAGTGCCAAATGTCGGAAAGCCAATGGACCAGTCACTGGATAAGTTTGGGCACAGAAATGTTGACATAGAGTGGTAAATAAATCGATCTTGGATATATCGAGTTTGAAGTTTCTATTTCTTTTAAATATACTAATTTAAAAGTTAAAAACCTTGAAATATATATATATATATATATATATATATATATATATATATGTATCTATGTATGTATGTATGTATGTATGTATGTATGTATGTACTAGCAGAGATACTAGACATGGGATTAAAATGGCATTGTTTGTGTATATATTACAGTTTTGTTGAAACTGGTGATAGGGTAAAATGCAGCATTGACGACAAATCATTTGTGGAGAAAACTAAGTGACATGTCATGCGATCATTTGGGGGATTCCAGGCCCTAACGCTTGGGTTTGTTGTTCTACATCACTCATAAAAGTAAATTTGGAGGAACTCAGGTTGTTCTTTGTGTGTAACAGGGATCGAATGAGGTTATAGACCTGTGCTTGAAATTTGGACGTCCGCATAAATCATGTTCAACCATCTCCTTAGATGCACCAGACGATGTCATTTGAAATGCAGAGCTCTATTGTCGGATATTATTCAAAAAATCTTTTGACAGTATGGAAGTGCCTTCCAGAATATCCATACGAATTTGAAGAAGAACTGCTAGTACTGGCAATCTTATCTTACTATCCGAACTGCACATGCCATTTGTTCTATTTGGACATTTTAAAGCTTTGCAAAAACGACAATTTCAGTTTAGCACACGAATTGAGACAGAATTGTCATTCTTATAAGAATGGGATGGATCATATCTGACAGCAGCCTGAGGTGTTGTGAACAACGCATTTGTATACGGGCCGTCTGTGTTTGAGAGCTATTCTATTGGACCTGTGTCCTATCATTAAAACTTTGATTAAATTATCAACCCTGATATTTTTCATGGACCGTGTGATGGTCTTCCTCGGTATTGAGAGTATAACAGTTGTCACATGACCAATCAACGAATTGGCATCCATGTTGTGAAAGAAGATATCTTGATTGAACCATCGGTCTTTAAATCTTAGAAAGATGCTGCAAATAATTATAGTCCCAGACATCGTGCTGATTTGGAGTTTATGAATTAAGATTCGGTCATTTGTAGCTGACGAAGTAAGATTTGTATCTTCTCCCCAACATTCTAATTTCAGCCATACATTTGTGCGGATGGGTTGGTGTATGTATGTATGAATATATGTATGTATGTGTGTATGTATGTATTATGTATGTATATACGTATGATCAATGTCAGATCATTCCAAGTGCTATTTGTAACAAGAAACCTTGTAAAAGGTGTAGCACGGCCCTTCAGTCAGATAACAAATAAATGTGCATGTCAACGATGGTGGACCTTTCTGCAGAGAGAGAAACAATGCCTGCCAAAGGACAGATAAACACAGGAAAATCTATCCACGACCATTAAATATTTATGTCTTTTCTTCGAAAATTGCTTGTTTCCAGCCTACTTCGCCTTGTAAATGAGTGCCTAAGCGATTTTTTGCAAGATGTTATTAGCTAAGAATTTCGGCACGGCGTTTACCACAGTCATTGTCTTTAAGATCAAGGATAAAATAATTTAATAGCAATGGTCACAGACGTCAAGGATATAACAGCCACGATTACAATTTCTACGGTTTCATATACTATGATTCATCAGTAAGTAACAGGACTGGTGCTAAAAAAAAAAAAAATTATAATACGTACCAATTTGGCAGTTATTGTTCTTCAAAGTAGTCCACTTCAGAAGACAAACACGTCACTCAGCGCTGTTTTTAATGACGAAAGCATTCCCGGAACACGTTTTCTGGGATTATCAGCAGATAACACATTGCATTCACTTTGATTCGATGTCCTGAAGTCTTCCTTTCAAGTGGGATTTGATTTTTGTAAGGAGGGAGAAGTCGCAAGGGGGCGACATCTGGGGAATACGATGGCTGTTGGACTTGTGGAACGCTGTGCCTAGCCAACAATTGCTGCAAAAGCTGCGATGAATGAGCATGTGTATTGTCATGGTGCAATTCCTACTCCCAGGATGCATCCATGTGTGGCATTTTCCGACTAATAGCATCCTGCAAACGCCGCAAAACGTTTCGGTAGTAATCCTTGTATACTCTCTGACCAGGTGGAATGTATTCATGATGAACAATCCGCTTGTATTCTAAGAAAACTGTCAAAAGTGTTTTCACATTGCTTCGGTCTCAGTAAATTTGAACGTTTACCACTGCGAAGTCGGAGCCTTTCTTTCGGAGTCATAGCCAGAGACCCACGATTTATCACCCATTATGACCGTTTATCAAAAGGTTTTCATCGTTCATGAGACAATCAAAGAGACCTTGCGCAACTGAAACCCGAGTGTTTTTCGTCAGCTGAAAGCAGTTTTAACTCAAAATTGGCAGACACGCATCTCATGCCCAAATTTTCAGTGACAATAGACTGAACTGAACCGTAACTAATCTACTCCTCCTCTGATAACTCACGGATGGCGATTCGAATATTTCCCTTCACAGCTGGAAGCAAATCTGCGGTGTGTTTCTCAGTCCTGCTGGTTTCGGATTTCCCAGAACGTTCGTCATTATCGACACCATTTCAGGCATCTTGGAAATGTCTGAACCACTTGTACACTTACGTGCATCTCATACAATGTGTGCCTCTCTAAACTGTTTCTGGAACTTGGAACATTGCGTGGGCTTCTGGGCAGGTATCCCCAAGCCTTTGGTAAAATTTGATACAGTTTCTCTGCTCAGAGCTCTCTGTCGTGTTCAATTCAGCAATCACACACAACACGCTTTAATTCCAAGTACTTCTATAAACAGCGAATGTGAACCAGAATGTTAAAGATTAGTGAGTGTGCACACCTCAGTTTAAGGTAAATGTGTGCCAAGCGGCTTTACTCTTCATACTTTAGCTTCGTTACTATAGCTACAGTCTTGATACTTATTGATCATACCACGTATATTAAAATGTTTGTCGATATGGGAAAACAAAACGAAAATCTAAGTAAATGTATTTAATATAATCTTTATTTGACTGTCTCAATTTGTTAACAGTTTTGGCTTATAATTGAAACAAATAGAAACAGCTTCAAATTAATTTCAGAATGTCATTTATACTTTCCGTTCTTGTAAATGCTTATCAAATATAATAGCATTCAAATTCAAGCTTTGACATACTTTCCCTAATAATTTGTAGCGTTTTTTAATCAATGTCGGGTGAGATGGTATTTTTTGTTAATGTGTAATAAAAAACAGGTTTTTGAGAAGCAGTAAATATTGATACTCGTGACGTGCGTTGATATATTTTCGTGATGTTTTAACGAGACTCTGAGAAATGAATTACAATAAGAAAGAAGAGAAAATCTATTACGCGTTAGTTTCTATACGCATCATAAATAAACCCCAAAAGATTTGAATAATATAATTTGCATTACATTTTCTTTGTCTTACCCTCCCCTTATGAATATTTAGTTACATCATGTCGCCCACCTATCTTAAACTCTCTATATGTTTATATATATACACATATATATACACATATACACAACTACAACGTGGTTCCTTGGTTATATAAAGAGTAAAACAGACCGAGGAAGAGACTTTACGAATTGGGACAAGCTGCGAAATCTTGGTCCAGTGCGAAATTTTCGAGACAAGGCAAGACAACTGAAACATCACCATGAAGGGAATTGGCGTTTTGGTAGCAATGTGTTTCCTAGTTCTGGTCGCTGATGGGTGGTGTGAATTCGGTATGTATAAATATATATTCTCTTGCATAAGTATATACACTCACGCATACGGAAACATTCCAAACTCTCTCTTTTATCTTTCTCACTCACTGACACACACACACACACACACACACACACACACACACACGCACACACACAACATATATTGACATTTATGCGTGTATCAGAACATCACAAAAAAAAGAAGAAATAGAAAGTCGTTTTTTTTTCGATTTTTCTATTTTTTCTTCTACGTTTTTGTCATTGCAACTGCTCGAATGTACATGCCCACTTACAATTTGTATGTATGGATATATATGTAGTTTATATATGTGGACGCCCGTATGCAGACATATGCATATAGATAGTTCACGTGCCTTTTAACATTCAGACATTTCAGTTCTATATTTAAGAGATGAGGAATTATTTACATTATTTACATTATTTACATTTGACGGATATTTGTCCTCATCTTGTTTGTTGTTAACACAACGTTACGGCTGATATACTCTCCAGCCTTCGTCATGTGTCTTGGGGAAATTTAGAACCTGGGTTCTCATTCCTAACGATATGGCGTAGTGGTTAAGATCGCGGGCTACTAACACCAAGATTCCGAGTTCGATTCACGGCAGCGACCTGATTAATAATAGTAATAATAATAATAAGGAAGCTGACAAATAAAAACAAGAAATCAATCTACCTAACAAATACGAAGAAGAAGAAGAAGAAACAACAAAAGCTATAAAACAAATGAAATCCAAACTAAAACTAGAACAGCAACGGACCATGATAAAACGATGGCAAGAAAAGCCCCTACGTGGTAAATACTGGGCTAAACTAAATGCGAAAGAAATAGACAGAGAAAAATCCCAGCAATGGCTGAGAAGCTCAGGACTCAAAGCAGAGACTGAAGGATTTTTAATTGCTGCACAAGACCAAAGCCTCCCCACCAGAAATTAACAAAAACACATAATGAAAAGAAATATAACAAGTAACTGTAGAATATGTGGAGATCGACAAGAAACAATAAATCATATTATCTCTGGCTGCCCAGTCCTGGCTAAGAAGGAATATATTCACAGACACGACAGAGCTGGGACCTATATACACTGGAAGCTATGCCAACATTATGGAATAGCAACAGAAAAAAGATGGTATAAACACACGCCAGAAAAGGTCACAGAAAACGAGAAAGCAACCATACTCTGG